>NW_027514859.1:602500-895602 GCF_048772815.1 Callospermophilus lateralis | reverse complement strand
CTTGCTGCTAACATTTAAAAGGATGTTCTACCCTTCTCACAGGCTTATTTCTTAAGTTTACATCCCCACAGATCTCTCTTTCTTAAATAAAACTATAAGAAATAGCTCTGACTAACAATCTTCTGCCATTGCCATAAGGGTTCGTCCTCAAAGTGCCCCTTCATTTGGGGGAGGATGCACCCATGAAGTGAGGACCTTAGGCCATAATAATGGAGGGTGCAGGAAAGACTGTGGGAGGATGGATCCACGGATACCCAAACACAAGACCTCTGAGTGACACGCTCTGGTGTATGGCGGTTGGCATGCATCCCCCTCAAAGCCGTCTCCTCGAAAACATGCCATGGCCACCAAGAAATCTTCTAGTAAACATGCTCTCTCAGATCAGGAGATATTCTAAGGCCTCCTTGAGAAACAAAGCCTCTATCACCCCCTAAAACATTGGCCGGTAAGGTATGGTCAAATATTTTATATAAGAAAGGGGGGAAGGTGAGGGGCTAGAAGGAAGTTCTCCTCAAAGAATAGCCTGACACTTAAAAGAAACAGCCCTCTGGGAGACATCCTGCCTAGGAGACATCCGACAGCCATCTATCTCCCTGAGACATCCTGCGGCCATCTGTCTTTCTGAAATATCCTGAGGTTATCTCACCCTGTGAAGACATCCAGCAACTGATCATAAGAGAGATTTCCTATCTGCAGCATATAAATACCCTGTGAAAACTGTAAAAGTTTGCAGCATGATCAGAACTACTGTCTTGCTGTCATCTCTCATTTCTCTTGTCCCTTCATTCCTCCCCAACGAGGTTTGACGCACACTTTGATGTGTCCTGCCGGCCGAGACACCTGACACTAAACCATACCCTACTAGACAATGACTACTAATCCTAATATGATGGAGAAAAATAACAAAACAGAATAGAAATACAAGCAGTTCAGAGGAGGTATGGTGTATAGTTAGACTTGCCTTTTGCATGATATAGGGTAGATGTAATAAATCTAGTTAATTTTTAATTGAAATAGATCTCCATGTGTTTTTAAAGTTAACAAATATGTGAATACCTGTCTCTCTTTCTCTGTAGCCTATTAAGCACATGTATTTTTATATGCACATATAGAATCCTACCTGGTATCACACATATTTTCTTTTGAGGTGTGCTGATATGGCAGATACAAATTGTGAGAAGAGATCACTCCTCCTAAACGCTGTTGGAACTGAAAATTCAAATGATGGGTGAGCCTCCTAGTAGAACAACATTATACATAAATCCATGTTCAGTAAAATAAATATTTTTTAATCTGGTTGATATATGTTTCATGATGAATTTCAATTGGCATATATATTGCTACTTTTAATTGCCTCTCTGTGTGTTTTGTGTGTGTGTATATCTATCTATTTATCTATCTATCTATCTATCTATATACACACACTCTCTAAATTTTTCAAAATATGAAATATGTGTGTCTTATATACACTACCTAAATTCATTCATGTTCATGTATGTGGATTTATAATCAACTTTTCACAAGATCATTATGAGAAATATTCATCCACCTGAAATAGATATTTGTTTCCTAGTACTGAAAACTAACTTCAATGAATGGTGCATACAATCCTAATATTTCTACAGTAACTGACGCAGTTTAATTCAATGCAAGTAGATTCCTATGGGACATGATGTGTATTTTGAAGTTCATTTTATTCAACACTAGTAAATTGCTACTTCTTCAGTTTATGAACATCATAAAATACATATTTCATACACAGGTTCACAAATTTGTAGGCATTTGATTCACTTCAAATCATTTCCTGCTTCACAACACATGTATTTCTCCAGGTTTCTTGACTGGTCTTTTCATGAGACTTCTTTTCAAACACATTATTTTCGAATTCCATAATCATTTTGAAACAAAACTCACACACTCTTTATGATAAACCATAACCCTAATATTACCATTAGATGAATAATTGGTTGGAATGAATGATTGTATATCAATATAAGATTTCCTGTATATTTTCAGATATCAAATCAATCCATTATTTAAAGTTGGAACCAGTTATATTATTAATTCACAGTATGGTCTATCCATGCATTATCTCTATTTTCATAGACACAGGGTACATCTATTTGTAACCGCAATACTAATTTATTCATCTTCAAAATGTTGCTCCCAGAATTGGTGGTAGAAATACTCATGTCACCTGATCTACATATGCATTTTTTTCACAGTAATATTCTGGACACAAAAAGCAGGGGTCACACTTATGATTTTACCAAGGCCTAAATGGAGAGTGAGCATGGATTACTAAAAACATCCATGTCCAGGTTGCCTAATGCTCTCAAATGTCAATCCTATTGGTGACTACATATTTGTTTCTTCCTAAGACTATATATTCAACCTCAATCCTGTTCAAAATTTCTAATCCTATCACTCACTTTATACTTTGCCTGATTTACATATGTCTCTATTGATATCTTCTTATCTACGTTTTATTCCAGTTCATTATTTTGACTGACTCTTCACATATGCTGACATTTACATTCACCCTCTACCCAAAACTCTAATTCTAAAGAACTTTCGGTCCCACTTCTATACTCACTCTTCTTTCTAAACCTACCAACTATCTTCCTAATCCTACCGACTATCCCTTTTTGACTGGATGTTCTCTTCGACATTCAATCATCCAAAGTACAAGGTTCTATGCCATTGTATCTCGATTTATCTGAGATGTCTGTGCAGAATATAATTCAAATCTATGTAACCAACTCAAGGGTGTAATGCCTTAATGGGCTTCAAATCTTACCTAGATTTCTGTTTTCAAACTTATTTCACCTGTATATTGTTGTAAATATCGCAGGTTCCCAATACCATTATTCATCTCGCAGAATGATACCTAACCCAAATCAAACCTGTTATTAACCCTAATCATACACTGTTCCCTCAATATAACTTTATAAAAGAGCAGGGACAGAGTTGGTCTTACAATACAGGAATATAGGGGATCTTCCACCTGCTGAGAACCTCAAAGGTTCATGCAAAAATTATCCCTGGATAAGATGTAGGCAGCTATGAAGGACCTAAGAGAGCAAAATCATCTTCCATGGCAAAAACCCTGGTCAGGATGAAGGGATGTGTCTGAATCTGCCTCTCTATTCTTAATGTAGATAAGATGGACCAAATGAGACATGTGTGGAGAGCTATTCCCGGGTGCCTATGGTTGATATGCAATTCTAACTTGTGAAAGTGTCACAGGAACTAGGGGCAGCCTCTATCTCATGGGACTCTTGGAAGCAACTGTTAGGACAAAGTGTTTGTCAATGCAGTGACCTCATTCAGTTCCTGAAGGAATTGACCTACCTAACTTTCTTGGTGATGGAACTCTCTGAACTTGGGATCCAGGAAGCAGGCACCCTGAGCCATTACCAGTCCCACTCCCAGTGGGCTCACTTGTTTGGATTTACCAAGGACAGGGTCAGTCATTCTTGGTATCTACTGATTTGAGGATGGGCAAATGCCCGGAAAGCTCTGAAGATGGTCCTGTGCTTAAAAAGCAGGTAGTCGCTCACCACTGGCTACTGACAACCTCAGAGAGTTGGCCAAAGGACCAGATCTGAGACAGGACAGGCAATTTTAGAGAAAGATAGTATGGCCCGCCGTCAGAGGACATTCCATATAGTCACAGACCTACTTGGGGGAATGAGGTGCCTTTGTGGGTGTGCGTGTGAGTTTGTGGTTTTGTCTCATGTTCTGAGAACAGGTAGAAAAAGCGGTTTGTTTGGTTTGGACTGGACTGTTTCTAGAATGTCGTTTGACAAGGTGAGTGTTTCTATGTCTGTGTATCACACTGTGTCTGTGGATGTAGACATTAAAAAAGAGAATGCATCAATGGATGTTTCCTGTCTAGTAGGCAGCTTTCCAGCATTCATCCTGCCTAATTTATAAAAAGAGTGTGGCAGGCTTATTGATGTGCAACACCTGCTATCCTCCTAAGTTTCTGTTTTCTTCCTGAATTCTGGCCCCACTAAAGAATAGGCTCATGGTATTTTGTTCAAGATATGTACCACCTAAATAATCTGTCACATGGCCATGTACTGGATAGCTGAAGAGAATAGCGAGCATCTCAGAAAACTTAGATATCAGTGTGACCAGGAAAGTCTCAGTGGAGAAACCCTGCTTTGGGCCATTTGCTAACCTATTGTTCTGTTGCCCTGAATGTTAGGAAGGTCTTTGCCTCAGGCCACCCCTTTCTGAAGTCTGAATAAAAATGTTTTTAAATGGAAATGAATGAGCATCACCTGTGGCTCTTTGCTTAATTGCTTTGGAAAGAGATGTGTCTGAATCAGCCTCTTGGCCCTTTGAGAGGCTGTGGCTTAGATTCTCAGCACCTGATTGATCTAAATAAAGATCCCCTGTATGCATCCAAAACCAAAATGGCAAAAAGTGCAGTCATTGTGGGTGAAGTCTCTTGCCTTCCTCTGTTAGGTTCCTGAATTCCATCAAATGAGAATAGGGATCCTTTGGGTCAAATGAGTTCTTAAAAGCCCAGCAGAAGTGCTTGGGTTTTCTCATGACTCCAAATTACATGAAGAATCTATACCTGACCGTCAGTAGGCCTCAAATTGGAGAAGCAGATCAGTATTAATGGCAGGCCAATTTGATCACTCCTGGTTCACACGAAGGGTGTCAAGGCCACCCTGACTTTAGGCAAATGAGTGGCAAGGGAGCTTATTTTCGACACTTTCCTGAGATGCACAACTCATGGAAAACACCAGCCAGAGTTTATGATGAGTGCCTATATGGACGAAGATGAGGGATACGTGGGAGTGTTTTGGTTTTAATTGTGGTCATTTGTGTGGCAGTTAGAAGTGATGATTTGGTCCACCTGGTCTTGAACTCTGGTGTGATTCCTCTTAGAGACTGAACTCTGGAACTGAACTCAGAGAAGTATTGCCATGAATTGTGTTTGATCTTAGGAGGCCACACATAAGAGTTGCCCTTGCAAACTTTTCTAGGGCCAGAGTGGCTTTCCACAGAGCACTGGGAATATCAGCCAGGATATCACATGATTTAATTCTGAAAAACTTGGCATCTGTACTTGAGAGGAAAAACACACATGGACCTCACCTTGTAGACCTCAAAGCCCCTGCCTTCATGTGACATTTTGGCCACTCATTGCGAAGCCTTGCCTGTGATACCTCTCCAGAGCTTTCTTTGAAATGAACTTTCTCACATTTAATGGTTCCAGAATGAATTGAAACCCACAGTGCCTCCAACTACATCCTTGAAAAATGGCTAGATAAATACCATAAAATTTTTGAAATTCCCATGAACAGGTGGCACTGGAGAACATTTGGATGTCCTGTTGCTGATCATGAGTGTACCAGACAGTGCCTTGATAGACTGGGTTTCATGATATGGTGTAGAACAGAGATGCCAGAAAGTTGGAGCCTGCTGACTAGTGGGCCTAGAGCAGTGGTGTGCAGGTGTGTGATAAAACATCTCTGGTGGGGCCATGGGGATCTGCCATTGGATTCCAAATGGCTTGTGACTGACATGGTGCAGCCAGCAGACCCTTATATGTAAAGGCATCTTGTTATATGCAGAGGTTTCAGGGCAATATTCAGAATCTGGTTGCTATGCTCAAGGGGGCAAGCTATGTGAGATTGAAGCCTGGTGGGTGCTTTCTTCTGCAGACTCTGTCCCACCACACATGACAGACCTCCCTACAGCACTGTGTCCTTGTTGATTCCTTGTATTTCGTGAAGCACATACCAAACATCCAGTGCAGCAGCAATAAACACCACAAACATTGGAGGAATTCCAAATGGCTTCACAGTCCACAGAGTGGAGACTACTTAGCCCCCTGTTGCCACAATTGAACTCCAAAGAGAGAATTCAGCACTCTTGCCTCATATTCATTGGAAAATCAGAAACCATGTCCTCTAGGTGACACATAGATGCAGACCCATCTTTGATGGACTCACTAGAAAGGAAGCTAAAGCTCCGTACAACAAAATATATTTCAAGTGCCCAACCACAGAAGCAGTTTCTCAAGAAGTCTTTAGGCCAGCAGAGCTCCACGTTTGTGGAGTGTTTACACTATCCCTTACTTTTGGAAACTCCTCTACCACCTCCAAGGTTGTAAACTCATGAGAATTTTCCATTCCACTTATGTATTCACAGATTTTCTAACTCTTTTCCTCTAATTGTGTCTTACTTGGGGCGAAGGTATTGTCAAGGCATTGTTCTGGATGAAAGTGGGAAGATTTTTGTGTAGCACATATTTGCATACACTTTGGATTCATTTTCCAAATTTCCATTCGAAATACTGAATCCCTGACACTAACCTATACCCTACTAGACTCTCACTACTAATCCTAATATGATGGAGAAAAATAACCCAAACAGAATAGAAATACAAGCAGTTCAGAGGAGGCCTGGTGTATTTTTGGACCTGCTTTTTGCATTATATAGGTCAGGAGTTATAAATGTAGTCAACTTTTTGTTGAAATAGTTCTCCATGTGATTTTAAAGTTAACAAATATGTGAATTCCTGTCTCCCTTTCTCTGTAGCCTATTCAGCACATGTATTTTTATAAGCACATATAGAATCCTAACTGGTATCACATGTACATTTTTGTGAGGTATCTGACTTGGAAGATACAAATTGTGAGAATAGATCACTCCTCATAAACACTGTTGGAACTGAAAATTCAACTTATGTGTGAGCTTCCTGGTTGAACAACATTATATATAAATCTATGTTCAGTAAAATGAATATTTTTGGATCTGTGGAGCATATATATTTCACAATGAATTTTGATTGTCATATATATTTCTACTATTTAATTTCTCTATGTGGGTTTTGTGTGTATATATATATATATATATATATATATATATATATATATATATATATATATATTCTCCAAAATTTTCAAAATATGAAATATTTGCATCTTATTATGCACTGCCTAAATTCATTCATGTTCATCTATGTGGATTTCTAATCAACTTTTCACAAGATTATTCTCAGAATTATTCATCCACCTGAAATACATATTTGTTTCCTAGTACTGAAAACTAAATTCAGTGAATGGTGCACACAAATCCTAATATTTCTACAGTAACTTACCCATCTTAAAATCAATGCAAGTAGATTCCTATGGGACATGATGTGTATTTTGACGTTCATTTATATTCATCACTGGTACATTACTATTTCTTCAGTTTATTCACATCATGGGATATATATTTCACACACTTGTTAGCAAATTAATAGGCATTTGTTTCACTTTCAATCACTTCCTGTTTCAGAACACATGTATTTCTCCATGTTTCTTGACTGGACTTTTTATGAGACTTCTTTCCAAACACATTATTTTCGGTTTCCATAATCACTTTTGAAGCAAAACTCACACACTCTTCATAAAAAACATAACCCTATTATTACCATTAGATGTATAACTGGTTGTAATGAATGATTTTATATCAATATAAGAATTCTTATATATTTTCAGATATCAATTCAATCCATTATTTAATGTGGCACCAGTTATATTATTTATTCACCATATGGTCTCTTCATGCATTATCTCTATATTCATAGAAACAGAATACACCTCTTTTTTTCCCCCCAATTCTAATTCATACGTCTTCAAAATGTTGCTCCTAGAAATGGTGGAAGAAATACTCGTGTCACCTGATCTACATATACATTTTATCACAGTAATATTCTGGAGACTAAACACAAAGATGACACTTATGATGTACCAAAGTCTAAATGGAAAGTGAACATGGATTACTGAAAACATCGATGTCCAGGTTTCCTAATGCCCTCAAATTTCAATTCTACTGGTGACTACATATTTTTTTCTTCCTAAGATTATATATTCAAACTCAACCCTGTTAAAAATGTCTAATCTTGTGACTCACTGTATACTTTGCCTGATTTCCTAAAGTCTTTATTGATATCAGCTTTCCTACATATTTTGCCCAGTTCATCATCGTGACTGACACTTCCCATATGCTGACATTTACATTTACTCTCTAACCGAAACCCTATTGCTAAAGAATTTTGTTCCAAATCCTATACTCACTCTTCTTCCTAAAACTAATGACTATCTCCTGATCCTACCGACTATTCCTTTTTGACTGCATGTTCTCTTCTACATTCAATCATCCATGGTACATGGTTCTATGCCATTGTATATCGATTTATCTGAGACATCTGTTCAGAACGTAAATCAAGTGCCCAATGCCCTTCTGGGCTTCAAATCTTACCAAGATTTCTGTTTTCATACTTATATATCCCCTATATATTCTTGTAAATATCGCAGGTTCCCAATACCATTATTCAACCCTCAGAATGATTCCTAACCAAAATTGAACCTGTTATTAACCCTAATCATACACTGTTCCCTCAATCTAACTTTTTAGAAGAGCAGGGATGGAGTTGGTATTTCAATACAGGAATGTAGGTGATCTTCCACCAGTTGAGAACCTCGAATGTCCATACAGAAATGATCCCTGGATAAGTTGTAGGCAGCTGTGAAAGACCTGAGAGAGCAAACGTCATCTTACATGGAAAACAACCTGGTCAGGATGAAGGGATATGTCTGAATCAGCCTCTCTTTTCTTAATGTAGAGAAGATGGACCAAACCAGGCCTGTGTGGATAGCTGTCCCTGGGTGCCTATGGTTGACATACCATTCAAACTTGTGAAAGTGTCAGAGGAAGCAGAGCCAGCCTCCATCTCATGGCACTTTTGGAATAAAATATTAGGTCAAAGTGGTTGCCAAGGCGGTGAACTCATTCAGTTCCTAAAGGAAGTGACTAAAGTCAATTCCTTGGTGATGGAACTCTCTGAACTTGGTATCTAGGAAGCCAGGAACCCAGAGCCAGTCCCAGTCCCAGTCCCAGTGTTCTCAATTGTTTGGATTTTCCAAAGACAGAGTCATTCTTTCTTGATTCCTACTGATGTGAGAAAGGCCAAATACCAGGAGAGCTCTGAAGAGGGGCCTTTCCTGAGCAAGTAGGTAGGAGCTCACCTCTGGCTACTGACAACTTCACAGAGTTGGCCAAGGAGACCTAATCTGATACAGGACAGGCCATTTCAGGGGAACACAGTGTGGTCCACCAGTCAGAGAACACTTCGGATAGTCACAGACCCATTTTGGGGAAGGAGGTGCCTTTGTGGGTGTGGGTGTGGGTTTTTGGTTTGTCTCATGTTCTGAGAATATGAAGGAAAGGTGGTTTGTTTGGTTTGGAGTGAACTGTTTTTAATAAGTCATTTCACAAGGTGAGTGTTTCTATGTCTGTGTATCCCAATGTGTCCGTGGTTGTAGACTTTAGAAAAGAGAATGATTCAATGGATGTATCCTGTCTAGTAGAAAGCTTCCCAGCATTCATCCTGCACAATTTATGAATGGACTGTGGCTTGCCTTATCAATGGGCAACACCTGCTAATTTCCTAAGTTGCCGTTTTCTTCCTGAATTCTGGCCACTCTCCAGAAGAGGCTCATGGTTTTGTGTCCAAGATATGTACCACCTCCAAGCTCTGTGACATGGCCATGTAATGGATAGCTGAAGGGAATGGTAAACATCACAGAAAACTCAGATATCAGTTTGAAATGTAAAGTCTCAGTGGAGAAATCCTACTTTGGGCCTTTTCCTTAACTGTTGTTCTGTTTCCCTGAATGTCAGGATGTTCTTTGCCTCAGGACACCCCTTTGTGAAACCTGAAGAAAACAGTTTTCAAATGGAAATGAATGGGCATCACCTGTGGCTCTTTGCTTAATTGCTTTGGAAAGGGATGTGTCTGAATCAGTGTTTTAGCCCTGTGTGAGGCTGTTGATAATATTCTCAGCACCTGATGGATCTAAAGAAAGATCCCATGTGTGCATCCAAAACCAAAATGGCCAAAAGAGCAGTCATTGCGGATGAAGTCTTTCGCCTTCCTCTGTAAGGTTCCTGACCTCTATAAAGTGAGAAAAGGGAAGATACACCAAGCCAGTTGATGGCTCCTTTTGGAAAAATTGTACCACCAATGACAGCATAAGCATAAATACCCCAACACTACCACAAGTCGCTGCACCAACAGATAGTTCAAAATGCACACAAGTGATACATAGTCCAGGCAAGTTCTGCAAACAGTTCAGTGATGGCTATTGCACAATCTGTAGATTGGTTTTATCTTTGTCTTCACCGACACTGGGATGAAGATAGGAATTCTGGCAATAATGGCTAAAAAAAATTATGTATCATTCTAAAAGGTACTAAAAAAACCATTTTCTTAACAATTTACATTATCTTGAAGAGAATTATTCAATATAATGAAAAGGAAAGGTGAAAGTAAACATACAGTTCTGTTAATGTCCTTTTTTGTTCATATATTAAAACAGTCCTCAACAGATGTTTACCCAATTTAAATTAAAACATTTAAAACACGTGAATAAAAAAAAAATATTTGGATCCATTTTTTCATGAGCGCACATCATATATGATGTATGGACATATGTACATTCAAACATATGACACAAAACACAAGTGTGCAAACATAATATAATACATACAACACATTACATAATAGTAAAGGCCTTATAACTTTTTACAGGTGAAATCACCATGGAATGTTTAAAAAATTATAGTCAAAAAATAGAAATGATCAGCAAAACAGTAACCTAGGTCTGCATTAGCTCAAAAACACAAAATAGAACTTCACGTTGTGGGAAAGGGCAATAATAAAATTGATATTGAAAAAAGCATCCTGGTTCTGTCGCAGATGTAAGGATAGCCAGACTGGAGTTTTGGATACCAGCTGTTATGGATTTGAGCCAAATCATCTTCTTTTTGGTCTATACAAATCAGTTTAGTTAATCTCTCTGGAATCCAAATCGGTGCTGTTCTTCCTGTGGAAACACACAAACAGACCCTCGACTCCAGACTATCACTTGGTCAGGACATTAGTTAATCTCTCCGGAATCCAAATCGGCTGCTGTTCTTCCTGTGGAAACACACAAACAGACCCTGGACTCCACACAATTACTGGGTCAGGACCTTTCCATTGTCCTGTTAGAATAGCCTTCCAAAGTACCTTGAGCTTATGCACATTTTTTGGACACATATGCCTTTCTGCAGCACTAAGTCCTCATGAATCCAAATGTAAAAAGTTTAGAGTAAAAATGGTTATTTTAAGTTTATCTTTGGGAAATATATACCCCTTCCCAATTCCGTCTTTTTGCTTTAATAAGTACATTTTAATAGTTTGATGTGCTCTTTCAACTATGCCTTTTCCCTGTGGATTGTATGGGATTCCTGTTATATGAGTTATGCCAAATGATGAGCAAAATTGTTTAAAAGAGGTAGAAGAATAACCAGGGGCATTATCTGTTTTTTACTGTTTTGGAACGCCCACAGTGGCAAAATTTTTTAAGCAATGAACTATAACATCTTTAGTTTTTTCTCCGGCATGAAGGGAGCCCATCAAAAATCCAGAAGAAGTGTCAACTGTAACATGCAAATATTTTAATTTTCCAAATTCTGGCAAGTGTGTGACGTCCATCTGCCAAATATGGTTAGGTATCAATCCTCTCGGATTGACTTCAGGATTAACTTGTGGTAAAATGGTCACACAATTTTGACATTGTTTTATTATTTGTCTAGCTTGTTCCTTAGTTATTTCAAAACGCTTTTGTAAAGTATTAGCATTGACATGGACCTTTTTTGAAAATTTGTAGCTTCTTCTAGTGTAGAGAAAATATGAATATATGTCATGTGTAGTTTTATCTGCTAAATCATTGCCCAAACTAAGGGCTCCAGGCAATCCTGTATGTGCCCAGATACGTCTTATAAAGAATGGATCTTTTCTGTCCCAGATTAGACTTTGTATATTGGAAAGCAAAGAGAAAACAGTACTGAAGGGGAAATCCTACCAGCACCTTCAAGGGATACTATAGCATTAAATATATACTGACTATTGGAAAATAAATTAATTACAGAATAGAAAGGTGTTAGTAACAGTCTCCTTTAGAGGTGGCACTGTTGGTTGGACACTTACACCCTCTGATGATAGAAGGTTGTTAGTAGCAGCGTCCTTTTGTAACTTTTCCCCTGATGGCTTTTTCTGCTCTAAGCTTTGTTCCTTTATCTTTGTCTGAACTGAAGGCTTTGGACTAAGCAAAACAGATATGAAAGACCACAATGGCAATGTGCCAACTGGCAGAGTCCCTGGACTGTTCTTTTCTATTCTTTTTAAATCTTCACCATGATGGTTCCATTGTGGTAAATTTAATAACTCTTACTTTAAAAGCCATGGGCTACATTTTTATATTGTATCAACGTATGCCCTGACTGTCCCTGATTTTAGTGAGATGCCTCCTTCCTGTAACAATTTCCTTAACACTATTTCAGTTTGTTTTTTACTAATTTCTGATCCCGTATTTCTACTTTAATGAAACCCAACAAGATAACGCAAAAAAGAAAAAAAAAAAAACCAGACAGAATGAAATAAAAAGTGAACAACAAAAAGTCATTATGGCCTTTCTATCCTCCTGACATGTGCATCCGACCTTTATCCCAATCTGTTCCTCAGACATAAATAGTTTTTCCTCAGATTTGAGTGGTTTTTCTTTCGTTTAACTCATCTCCAGGGACAGGCAACTTAAAATAAACGTGAAGCAAAACAAAAGAGGAATCCTAAAATGGCTACCCATCCTCTCGCCCTGCTCTCAGGGTCGAGCAGTTTACCTTATCACTTACCCTCAGTCAATCCCCGTTCGAGCCACCAAATGCTGCAGTCTGGCTAGGCACGATTCAGCAGCCACTTGTCAAAAGAAACAAACTTTATTTTTAGAACCACACACGCCAAACAAAACAGCTCCTCAGGAAAAACTCCCAGAGGCTAACTGCCACAACTGGCTTCCTTGTAAAGTCTCTCTCACACCCAGAAACCTCTCCACCTCCCACAAACCTCCTGCGCTTGAGGTCGATTTGCTGGGTCATCGTGGGTGGAGCCAAAAAAGTCCCCCAATGAGCAGCTCCATGGTCTGAAAGGGCAGGGAAACAGCCCAATGAGCATCACCACAGAGTAGCCAATCAGCTAGATGTTTCTGGGGCCTCTGTGAGCCAATAATCAGCAGGCAGCTGGAATTTTTCTGGCATTTGGAAGCTTGCTAGGGCACCTTCAGCTGTGGCTCTCAACAAATTCCTGTCTCCATTCTCTGTAGCCTATTCAGCACATGTTTTTTTATATGCACATATAGAATCCTACCTGTTATAACACGTACATTTTTGTTAGGTGGCAGATACAAATTGTGAGAAGAGACTACTCCTCCTAAACGCTGTTGGAACTGAAAATTCAACCTATTGGTCAGCTTCGTAGTTGAACAACATTATGCATAAGTCCATTTTTAGAGAAATGAATATTTTTGAATCTGTGGATGATATATATTTCATGGTGAATTTCCATTGCAATATATATTGCTATTTTTAATGTCTCTCTGTGTGTGTGTTTGTGTATATGTGTATATATATATATATATATATATATATATATATATATATATATTCTCAAGATTTTTCAAAATATGAAAAATGTTTCTTATTATACACTCTCTTAATTCATTCATATTCATATATTTGGATTTATAATCAACTTTTCACCAGATTATTCTCAGAAATACTCATCCACCTGACATATATATTTGTTTCCTAGTACTGAAAACTAACTTCAGTGAATGGTGCATACAAATCCTAATATTTCTACAGTAACTGACCCAGTTTAACATCAATTCAAGTAGATTCCTATGGGACATGATGTGTAGTTTGACGTTCATTTTTATTCAACACTGGTACATTAGTATTTCTTCAGTTTATGCACATCATAGGATATATATACATTTCATCCACTAGTTAGCAAATTTTTAAGCATTTGTTTGACTTTCAATCACTTCCTGCTTCAGAACACATGTATTCCTCCATATTTCTTGGCTTGACTTTTCATGAGACTTCTTTCCACACACATTATTTTTGATTTCCATAATCACTTTTTTAGCAAAACTAACACAGCTTCATGATAAACCATAACCCTAATATTACCATTAGTTGTATAACTGGTTGAAATAAATGATTGTATATCAATATAAAATTTCACATAAGTTTTCAGATATCAATTTAAGCCATTATTTAAAGTGGAACCAGTTATATTATTTATTCACAGTAATGTCTATTCATGCATTATCTCTATATTCATAGACTCAAGGTAAACCTCTTTGATTCCCCAATATGAATTATACGTCTTCAAAGTATTGCTCCCAGATATGATGGAAGAAATACTCATGTCACCTGATCTATATATACATTTAATCACAGTAATATTTGGACACAAAATGCAAATGTCAGGCTTATGATTGTACCAAAGCCTAAATGGAAAGTGAACATGGATTACTTAAAACATCCATGTCCAGGTTTCCTAATGCTCTCAAATGTCAATCCTATTGGTGACTACATATTTGTTTCTTCCTAAGATTATGTGTTCAACCTCAACCCTCTTGAAAATGTCTAATCCTATGACTCACTTTATACTTTGCTTGATTTCGTAATGTCTCTATTGATATCTGGTTTCCTACATATTTTCCCCAGTTCATCATTGTGACTGACTCTTCACTTGTGCTAACATTTAACTTCACTCTCTAACTGAAACCCTATTGCTAAAGAACTTTTGTTCCAAATCCTATACTCACTCGTCTTCCTAAGCCTACCCACTATCTTCCTAATCCTACCGACTATCCCTTTTTGACAGGATGTTCTCTTCTACATTCAATCATCCAATAATATTCCGGCAAGCGTAAGAGGAAGAGACCACCAAAAGACTGTACTATGCAACAGCTAAGGGTTTATTGGCAGTCCAGCATACTGGGGCTCAAAGCTCCCTTGAATAGATCAGAGAGCCCTGAGAACAGCTTTAGCTGATCTTTTATACTTTCCTTGGAGGCTGCAGGGAGAGAAGTTTATTGATGGGTCAGGGCGAGTGGTCGGTCTGCGAGCAACCGGGTGAGGGAGTACATTCTGCAATTTGGCAATTGGGGACAGCACATTCTGGGAACAAGATTAGAAAACAGTTGTCAATATTTCAACAGTGTTTTTCTAAGCATACAGAAAAACAGGAAGTGACAAGTACCTATTTTATTAACCTTTCATTCCCCACTTCTTCTTTTGGATCCTTTTAATCATAAAAGTGATCATAGGGAGGTTTAAATTCTATGTCTGCGAGTGGGGTATTGCCATATGTTTAACTTGACCAATTTGAGCTTGGAGAAAAGAAATTACACGGTTGAGCAAACAGGGTTTTATAGTGAGCAATAATATAAGGATTCTTGGATTGGCCAGGGTTGATAAAAGCATAGTTGACCAGGGAGACTGTGGGAACAAAGACTCAAACCACCCTTTTGGGCCTCTCTCTCTCTCTTTGATGCTCTTCAAGGCGTCTTTTTAATTTACTCATAGATTTTTTTTTTTACAACTCCCGTATGGTCGGCATAAAAGCAACATTCTTCCCTCAATGCAGCACAAAGGCCCTCTTCTCTCATGAAGAGGAGATCCAACCCTCGACTGTTCTCTAAAACAACTTCAGGTAGAGAGGTAAAAGATTCCTGCAAAGCTGTGATGGAGGTTTCTAATATCTTTATTTATTGGTCTATTGCTGCTTCTAATTGGATCACTTGTTGTGTCCCATGGACCAGGGCAGTTGTTCCTGTACCCACCACTGCAGAAACCCCTATTCCTAATATATGGCTAAAGTGAGGATATATGTTTTCAGCTTAACCGGGTTGTATGCCCCCCTATATGATCTTTAAATGAACCTGCGTCATGACAGTGCACTCTGTGAAACAACTTCAATTAATCACATCGGTTAACCATTTCATGAAAACATAAACAATGTTTAAGTATATAGAATTATACTGTTGTAGGGAAGGACAAGGCAAGGCACCTAAGATAGCATGGAAGACAGGGAAACAGTCCTATTTGGTTGCAAATGGATTCAGAGGGCACTGCTTCTGTTGTAATCAATTAATCCCCTGAACCCCAAGTTTAGATAGTTTCAGAATTTTGTACCCAACATATAAGGTAAGGGGCTCAGAAGTTCACAGTCTGCAGAAGATCACAAAAAGCAGTTTTTGTTTCTTTTTTTTTCCTCTGTTCTGGTCAAGTTAACTTATCAAGGACACCTGGGAGAGGGAGAGATTTTTCTTCCCTTTCTTTTTTCCACCTGCCAGCTGTTACAATGGAGCCCAATTTTAACTTCTTTATTGTAGAAATGTAGCCATTTCTGTGAAGCCCCACCTCAAGGCCAGAGGCCTTTTTCTCATATTTTGTGAAAAACGAGTAAGGGGGTGTCTAGCTGAGAAGTGCTGAGTTTTTTAGGCAGTGGCCAAGTAGAACAGGGCAACACGAATAAAGAAAATTTATCTACATTGAACTCTTTTATAGGGACTCTTTTGCTGAATGTTTTAAAGTCAGCCATGGTGAAGACTTCTGGAGAAGGTCATTTAAGACTTTTCGGTGGGCCTGGTACAGCGGGGGAAGACGGGGAAGGTGGGGCTGAGAGCACCTCCGAGGATCTGAGAATGAGGAAGGAGAGATGTAAAAGAATAATGGGAAACGGGTTTGGGATTTTCCAGGCAACAAAAACGTGAGCAGTAGAACAGGTAGAGTAGAGGGGAAGACGGGAGTGAGTATCCCAAAATCCTGTGAGGGACTTTCAAAAACTTAGAAACCTGTTTTCAGTATTGACAAAGCAACATTAAAGGCCATTTTTATTACATCTTGGGTAAGGGTCTGAGGGCTCTCCTCAGCTGGTTTGAGCTTTTGGTTAGCTGGTAAGAGGACCTGGTGGGACCCGGTGTGGCACTGACAGGAGAAGAGAGGAATGAGTGGGTGAAGGGGTACCTCAGTACCTGCTACCTCAGCAAGGGGGCAGTGGTCTGAGAACCGGCGGAGTTTTGGGCTTTTCATCTAGTAATTGGAGGGGAGAAATCAGTTTGCTGAGGTGGGAATGACAGCAGAGAGTCTGGAGCAGAAGGCTGAGGGTGAGGATCTTTTGGAGAAGCATAGTTCAGGATGTGAGTGAAGGAGGGAAAAGGCTTCCACATAGGGGAATCGCCTTTCACCCTTTTGAGCACTTGCAGAAGTTAAAAAGTTCACGCAGAATTTGAGGATCTGGAGACCCCTCTGGGGGCCATCGGTTTTGGTTATCTAATTGGTAGTATGGCCAATGCTCTGTACTGAATTTGATGAGGAGTTTGGGTTCCATCAGGCAGCCCCTGTATGCTCACATTCCCATGACATATAGAAGAAGTCAGCTTTTCCCCCACACAGCCGTGACTGTTTGTGGCTTTGATAGTCTGCTGGGCAAACATAGCAATCTAGGCTAGCCAACCTGCATCTGGCTCACGTGTCCCTACATCCATAAGGTTTGTTTCCATTATCTATGGTACAGAAGGCATTTAATGGAATTTTAGTGGGATCCTCTTCATCAGGGATATACCAATAGGAAAGAGCTATAGCCAGCTGACAAATGTCTGTATGGAGAGATGGCCACCAGATCCTAAGGGGGCTGTATGCGAGATATATTATACTTATTTTCCAGTAGGATTTGTGATCACCCATCTCTGCTGAACGGACTGATGAGGGTTAGGACTACTGGTGGTAAATGGGAGAGTATAGAGCCTTATCCACATGGCGAATACGCAATTTTAAAGGGTTACCAGTCTTTTTCAGTTTCTAGCCAGAGTCTGGACAGGGCACAGGCTTGAGATGACAGGCATGGATCCAGGAAGTGATTCCGTCTACCATTACTACTGTAGGTGTTATAAGTAGCACCTGCTATGGTCCTTTCCAGCGGGGTTCCAGGGATGACACCTGATGTCGACTTACGTCGATGAAGTCTGTTACTTGATATCGATGTGGAATCCCCTCCTCCCCAGGTTGGTAGGCAGTGGCCAGCTGTTTTCACAGGTATTTCTTAGTTCTTTCAAGAGCTTTAAGTCTCTCAAGCAAGGGGGTGTGGAAGGGATAGTTAGGTCTTAGAGTGGGGTTAGGTCCCTTACGGGAGGAGGTGCACAATAGAGAATTTCAAAGGGGGTGTGATTACACAAAGAAACAGAGGGAGTATTTCTTGCATGCAACATTGCAGAAGGCAGGAGCATAGTCCAATCTTTTATGCTGGTCTCTAAGCTTAATTTTGGTAAGGTCTGTTTAATGGTTCTATTCACTCTTTCTACCTGTCCTGAACTCTGGGGTCGATAAGCACAATGTAACTTCCAATTAATCCTCAGGGTCCTGGCTAACCCTTGACTTACCGGGGCCATGAACACCAGTCCATTATCAGACCCTATTACCTTACGCAGGCCGTATCTTGGAAAAATATCTTCTAGGATATTCTTGGCCATCGTTTTTGCTGTTTCTTTCTTTCTTTCTTTCTTTTTTGTGGGGACTGCTTCAATCCATCCTGAAAATGTATCTACAAAGACTAGGAGATATTTAAGTCCATACCTTGCTGGCTTAATTTCAGTAAAATCCACTTCCCAAAATTGTCCTGGTCTGGTTCCTCATAGGCGCTTTCCTGAAGGAAGCTTGTAAGGGTAAGCATTAACCAATTGATGGAACTGACAGACTTTTGTTAACCATTCTGTTATTTCCTTTTCCTGTGAGTCAGTTAGTTTAAAACTCTGTTCTTGATCCTTCAGGAATTCCTGCAGTTTCTTTGAACCAAAGCGAGTGAGTTGATGTACAGTTTCTACTGACATAGTTGGAGCCATGACTATAGGAATTTTTACTGAAGGATTTAGAAATTCCACTTGGGGGCTTTCAGGGTTAAAGGTTATTTTGGCGTGGACCATGGTGAGCAGATCTCTGCCAATCAATGGGGCTGGGCATTCTGGGATTACTAGGAAGGAGTGATGGATTTTTTCCTTTCCCCAGGTCCATGGTACTCTTAGTTGTCTATGCCCAATATTTACTGCCGTTAGCCCCTTGAACTAGAGACCTTTTATTTAATAGAGGGCCAAATGTGGCCTTGAGGGCTGAGTATATTGCCCCTGTATTCACTTCAAAGTTTACTGGGGTCCCCTGCACTTCAAGTTACGCTTAACTCAGCGAGGGGATCGTAGCCCCTACTTTCGTAGTCATCCTCCAGAGTCAGAATGCCTGGCTGGTGTGGCTGTCTATTTCTGGGGCACTCTTTGGCCCAGTGTCCTTTTTCTTTACAGTAATCACATTGATCTGAGGCCAGGGGTGGTCTCTGGCATGGGCCCAGGTATCCCTTCCTGTCTCCCTGTTTCTTAATTTCTGGCCTATTTTTTGTTGTGACCAGGACCTTAGTCAATGCCTTAGTCTGTCTTTGTTTCTTTTATCCTCCCTTTGCTCCCTTCTCTTCCTCAGTTTCTCTCTTATAGTATGCCTTCTCGGCTTCTCTGACTAAATCTCTCAAAGTCATATCTTGTAATCCATCTAAGCGTTGTAACTTTCTTTTAGTATCCAGGGCACCTTGCCCAATAAAGGCCATCATGACAGATGCCTTTTGATCCTCCCCCTGAGAATCGAAAGGAGTATATCTCCTATATGTCTCCATAATTCTCTCTAGAAACATAGAGAGGGAGATTCATCAGGCCCTTAGTAATCTCTGTTACCTTGGCAAAATTAGTTGGTCGCCTAGCAGCCACTTGGAAACCCACTATTAGAGCCCGGTAATAAGGGGACAGTTTCTCCCTACCTTCAAAGATGTTGGGGTCCCAGTTGGGTCGGTTAAAGGGAATGCTGGCTTTGATTAAGTTGGGAAGTTGTGTTGGTCGCCCATCTGGTCTGAGGATACTTTTTTCTAGCTTGCAGGAGGATTCTCTTTTGTTCCTCTGTCATGAAGATAGTCCTTAGGTGTTGTTGGCAGTCATCCCAAGTAGGCTGGTGGGAAAACATCAATGACTCAACCAGACCTATGAGCCGGGTGGGTTCCTCAGAAAATGGGGGATTGTAATTTTTTAAGTTGTATAGGTCTGAAGAGGAGAAAGGCCAGTACTAGTAAGCTTGCATTTTTCTCCCATGGCCATCATCAATCGTTGGCCCATGGGGACGGAAGGGGTGCATCATGGGAGTTCCAGGGTTTCAATCATTTGCCGCCTGTGAGTTCCTTTAGCTGGGCCAGCTTCCTCCAGGGAAGGAGGGGATGTGTGTGCCACGAGGGAGTTATCTGGAGGGTGCTGGGCCGGCTTTGCTTCCTCCAATGGCAGAGAGGCTGAGTCAGCAGAAGTAGAATCACTTAGAGGGTGTTGTGGGTTAGTGGACGATGGCAGGGGATAAGGAGGGGGAAGAGATTCCAGTAGAGTCAAATCTTGTGACTCAGGGAGAACAGAGGGTGGAGGAGGGGGAGGAGCAGAGGGTTTGAGAGATCATGGGGGAAAGAGTAGGAGTGGGGGGCAGGGGCAAGGAAAAGCTTCACCCATGAAGAAGGAGATTTGCAGAGGTCATGCCAAGTTAAAATATATGGCTGTTGATCAGGATGGCTATGTGGCCCCGGCTGAAAGACAATATCTCTGACTTTTTAAATTAGTAGGAAGTAGAAAGATCCTTTTACGGGCCATCCGACTCCAAACGTGGGTCATTCTGAGGAACAGAGAGTCTGCCAGGTCCAGCGTTTTACTAAATAAGAAAGATTCTGAGCCCTTAAGCGGATTTTGGTCCAGTGATCAAGGGTCAGGGACAGAGACATTGAAGTGCTCTGTCCCATAATGAAAGGTACACTAACAGTAAAAGCAACGACACATGACACAGACAAGACAAGACAATAAAGACATGCAATGGACCTCCAACACTGAGACCAGGAATGAGTAGCTGGCAAAATCCGATGGGCTGGCAATACCGAAACTGAAAATATCACTGAGTTGAGGAGACAATTGTTCCTTGATTTCCCGAGTCCTCTGGGGCGTACCCCAGGGATGCGGCCTGTGTCTCTGTGACACATCTCTCAGTCACTGTGGGAGAGAGCTCAGGCTCTTCATCGCCAGTGATTTTGCCAAGCCCTAAGCTGAAACATGAAACCAGAAAGAGGCCCCTTACTTGCCCCGAGAGGTGCCTGTTGGGGTCTCTCGTCCCCTGCTGCTGGAACTCTGTGGAACCTCAATATGTAAATGTCGTGTGAGTGTCGGAGGAAGAGACCACCAAGAGACTGTCTCATGAAACAGCAAAGGGTTTATTTGGGGTCCAGCATGCTGGGCCTCAGAGCTCACTTGAATAGAGAAGAGAGCCCCAAGCACAGCTTCAGCAGAGCTTATATACTTTCCTTGGAGAGGGAAGGGAGGAAAGTTTACTGATGGGTAAGGGCGAGTGGGTGGTTTGCGTGACACCGAGTGAGGGAGTACATTCTGCAGTTTGGCGTTTGGGAACAGCACACTCTAGGAAAAGATTAGCAAATTTTTCACAAGATTGCAACAGAGTTTTGTTAAGCATACAGAAAAACAGGAAGTGATAAGTACCTATTTTATTAACCTTTCACTACAGACTATTTCTTTTTGACTGGATGTTCTCTTCTACTTTCAATAATCCACGGTACAAGGTCCTATGCCATTGTATATCGATGTATCTGAGACATCTGTGCAAAACATAATTCAACAATGCCTATCCCAATCAAGGCCCCAATGCCTTTCTGGGCTTCAAATCTTACTTAGATTTCTATTTTCATACATTCATTTCACCTATATATTCTTATACATATCGCAGGTTCCTTATACCATTATTCATATAGCAGAATGATTTCTAACCCACACCGAACATGTTATTAATCATAACCATACACTGTTCCCTCAATCTAATTTTACAAAAGAGCAGGGAAAGAGTTGTTCATGCAATACAGGAATGTAGGGGATATTAGACCTAATGAGAACCTCAAAGGTCCCTGCAAAAATGATCCCTGGAGAAGATATAGGCAGCTATGAAGGACCTGAGTGAGCAAAAGTCATCTTCCATGGCAAACAACATGGTCAGGATAAAGGGTTATGTCTGAATCAGCTTCTCTTCTTAATGTAGAGAAGATGGACCAAACCAGGACTGTGTGGAGATCTGTTCATGGGTGACTATGGTTGATATATCATTCTAAATTGTGAATGTGTCACAGGAAGTAGGGGCAGCCTCCATATAATGGGACCCTTGAAATCAACAATTTGGATAAATTTGTTGCCAACAAAGTGACCTCATTCAATTCCTGAAGGAAGTGACCTCACCTCACTTGCTGGGTGATGGAACTCTCTGAACTTGGGATCCAGGAAGCCAGGCACCCAGAGCCAGTCCCAGTACCAGTCCCAGTTGTCTCACTTCTTTGGATTTACCAAGGACAGAATCAGTCTTTCTTGGTACTTACAGATGTGAGGAAGGCCAAATGCAAGAAAGCTCTAAAGTGGGGCTTTACCTGAGAAAGCAGGTAGTGGCTCACCAGTGGCTCCTAACAACTTCACAGTGTTGGCCAAGGAGACCAGATCTTAGGACAGGTCATTTCGGGGGAACATTGTATGCCCCACCAATCAGAGGACACTCCAGATAGTCACAGACCTACTAGGGGTAAGAAGGTGCCTTTGTGGGTGTGGTTGTGGGTTTGTGGTTTTGTCTCATGTTCTGAGAATAGGTACTAAAGTCGGTTTGTTTGGTTTGGAGTGGACTGTTACTAGAAAGTTGTTTGACAAGGCGAGTATTTCTATGTCTGTGTATCCCAGTGTGTCTGTGGTTGTAGACATTAGAATAGAGAAAGCATCAATGGATGTCTCCTGTCTATTAGAAAGCTTCCCAGCATTCGTCCTTCCCCATTTAAAATGGACTGTAGCTTACCTTACTGGTTGGCAACCAGTGATAACTTCCTAAGTTTTCCTGTTTTCTTCCTGAATTCTGGCCACTCTCCAGAATAGGCCCATGGTTTTGTGTCCAAGATATATACCACCTCCAAGCTCTGTGACATGGCCATGAACTGGATAGCTGAAGGGAATGACGAGCATCTCAGAAAACTCAGATATCAATGTGACCAGGAAAGTCTCAGTGGAGAAACTCTGCTTTGGGCTTTTTGCTTACCTATTTTTCTTTTGACCTGAATGTCAGGAAGGTCTTTGACTCAGGCTACCCCTTTGTGAAGCCTGAAGAAAAGAGTTTTCAAATAAAAAAGAATGGGCATACCTATGGCTCTTTGCTTAATTTCTTTGAAAGGGATGTGTCTGAATCAGCCCTTTCGCCCTGTGTGAGGCTGTGGCTTAGATTTTCAGCACCTGATGGATCTAAAGAAAGTTCCCATGTGTGCATCGAAAACCAAAATGGCCAAAAGAGCAGTAATTGTGATGAAGTATCTCGCCTTCCTCTGTAAGGTTCTTGACCTCCATCAAGTAAGAATAGGGATGCTTTGCATCAAATGAGTACTTCAAAACCTACAGAGGCTAGGCCATAGGTGCCTGGGTTTTCTCATGACTCCAATTCACATAAAGAATCTAAACCCCACAGGCAGTGGCCTCAAATTGGTAAAGTGGAGCAGTATTAAGGTCAGGCCTATTTGTTCACTCTTAGTTCGCAGGAAGTGTGTCCAGGCCACCCTGACTTTAGGCAAATGAGGGGCAAGGGAGATTATTTTGTACACTGTCTTGGTCTGCGCCCTCATGGAAACCTCCAGCCAGAGTTTATGATGAGTGTCTATGTGGTAGAACATGAGCGCCATGTGGGAGTGTTTTGGTTTTAATTGAGGTCATTTGTGTGGCTGTTGGACGAGATGACTGGGTCCACCTGGGTTTGAACTCTGGTGTAATTCCCCTTAGAGACTGAGTTCTGGAACTGACCTCAGAGAAGTATTGCAATAAATAGTCTTGGGATTTTAGGAGGCCACACATGAGAATCGCCCTTGGAAACTGAGATCTAGGCCCAGGATGGCTTCCAACAGAGCTCAGGGAATCTAAGCCAGGATATCACATGATTTTATTCTTAAAGACTTCGTAGCCATACTTGAGAGTCTAAAGACACATGGAACTCACATTGTACACCTCAATGGGCCTGGCTTCATGTGACCACTTGGCCACCTTTTGGGAAGGCTTGCCTGTGAGTGTTCTCCAGAGCTTTCTTTGAAATGAGCTTCCTCACCATTCAATGGTTCCTGAATTAATTGAAACCCACAGTGACTCCAACTTCATCCTTGAAAAATGGCTACATAAATACCTTGAAATTTTTGAAATTCCCATGACCAGGTGGCACTGGAGAACATTTGGATATCCTTTTGCTGATCATGAGTGTACCAGACAGTGCCTTGATTCACTGGGTTTCGTGAAACTGGTGTAGAACAGAGATGCCAGTAAGTTGGAGCCTGCTGAGTAGTGGACATAGAGCAGTGGACTGTAGGTGTGTGAATAAATATTTTTGGTAGGACCACCTGGATCTGCCATTGGCTTCCAAAAGCCTTGTGACTGACAAGGTGCAGGCAGCAGACCCTTATATGTAAAGGCATGTTGTTATATGCAGAGGTTTCAGGGTAATGTTCAGAGTCAGGTTGCTATAGTCAAGGGGGAAAGTATTGTTGGATAGAAGCCTGGTTCGTACATTCTCTTGGAGACCCTGACCAACCACACGTGACAGAACTCCCTCCAGCATTGTGTCCCAGTTGTACTCGTTGTATTTCATGAAACCAATACCAAACTGCCAGTGCAACTGCAAGAAACACCAGGAAAAATGGAGGATGACCAAATGGCTTCACAGACTACATGGGAAGACACTTAGCTCCCAGTGGCCACAGTTTATCTACAAAAAGAGAATTCAGAACTTCTGCCTCATGTTCATTAGAAAATAAGGAACCATGTCCATCAGGTCACATAGATGCAGACACAGGTTTGATGGTGTCACTCCAAAACCAAGCTAAATCGTGTGAAAATTACATATATTTCATGTGCCCAACCTTAGAGGAAGTTTCTCAAGAAGTCTTTAGGCCAGCAGAGCTCTATGTTTCTGGAGTGTTTACCCTCTCCCTTACTTTTGGAAATTGTTCTACCACCTCCAGTGTTGTGAACTCCTGAACAATTTTTATTCCACATATGTATTTACAGATTTTCTAACTCCTCTCCTCTAATTGTGTCTTACTTGGATCGATGGTTGTGTCAAGGCTTTGTTCTGAATGAGAGTGGGAAGAATTTTGTGTAGCACATCTTTGCATGCACATTAGATTCATTTTCCTATTTTCCATTTGAAATACTGAATCCCTGACACTAACCAATACCCTACTAGACTCTGACTACTAATCCTAATATTATGGAGAAAAAGAAACGTAACTGAATAGAAATGCAAGCATTTCATATGAAGCATGGTGTATACTTGGATTTGCCTTCTGCTTTATCAAGAGGATGTATTATAAATCTAGTCAACTTTTCTTTGTAATATTTCTTCATGAGTTCTTAAAGTTAACACATATGAAAATTCCTGTCTCCCTTTCTCTGAAGCCTATTCAGCACATGTATCTTTTTATGCATATATAGTGTCCTACCTGATATCACACGTACATTCCTGTGAGCTCACTGACTTTGGTATATAAAAATTGTGAGAAGACATGACTCCCCCTAAATACTGATGGAACTCAAAATTCAACCTGTGGGTGCGCTTTCTAGTGAAAAACATTAGACATAATTAACATAAATCCATGATCAGCAAAATGAATATTTTTGGATATGTGGATGAATTATAATTCATGATGAATTTCGATTGGCATATATATTGCTGCATATCAATGTGTGTGCGTGTGTGTGTGTGTGTGTGTATATATATATATATATATATATATATATATATATATATATATATTCTCCAGATTTTCCAAAATATGAAATATGTGTCTTATTATACACTCCTTAAATTAATTCATGTTCCTGTATGTGTATTTATTAACAACATTTCACAAGATTAATCTCAGAAATACTCAACCACCTGAAATACATATTGGTTTTCTAGTACTGAAAACTAATTTCAGTGATAGGTGCTTAGAAATCCTAATATTTCTACAGTAACTGACCCAGTTTAACATCAATGCAAGTAGATTCCAATGGAACATGATGTGTATTTTGATGTTCATTTTTATTCAACATTTGTACATTACAATTTCTTCAGTTTATGGACATCATAAGATATACTTTCTTATCCACAAGTTCACAAATGTATAGGTATTTATAGGCATTTGGTTTACTTTCAATCACTTCCTACTTCAGAACACATGTATTTCTCCATGTTGCTTTACTGGTCTTTTCACTAGACTTATTTCAAAACACATTATTTTCGATTGCATGATCATTTTTGAAACAAAACTCACACGCTCTTCATGATAAACTGTAACCAGAATATTACCATTTGATATATAACTCGTTTGAATGAATGTATATATATAAGATTTCCTATATATTTTCAGAGGTAAAATCAATCCATTATTTAAACTTGGAACCAGTTATATACTTTATTCACAATATGGTCTATTCATGCATCATCTCTATAATCATCAACACGGGGGTACACCTATTTGTATCCTCAGTACTAATTTATAAGTTTTCAGAATTTTGCTCCCCGTAATGGTGGAAGAAATACTCATGTCACCTGATCTACATATACATTTTATCACAGTAGTATTCTGGACACAAAATGCAAAGGTCACACTTATGATTGTGCCAAATCCTAAATGGAAAGTGAACATGGATTACTAAAAACATGCATGTCCATTTTGCCTAATGCTCTCAAATATCAATCCTATTGGTGAGTACATATTTGTTTCTAAGATAATATATTCAACCTCAACCCTCTTGAAAATATCTAATACTATCACTGACTTTATACTTTGCATGATTTCCAAATGTCCCTATTGATATCTGCTTTCCTACATATTTTCCCCAGTTCATCATTGTGATGGTCTCTTCACATGTGCTGACATTCACATTCACTCTCTAACTGAAACCCTATTGTTAAAGAACTTTTTTTCCAATTCCTAGACTCACTCTTCTTCTTAAACATACTGACTATCTTCCTAATCCTACAGACTATCCCTTTTTGACTCGATGTTCTCTTCTACATTCAATCATCCGAGGTACCCGGTCCTATGCCATTGTGTATCGATTTATCTGAGACCTCGGTGCAGAACATAATTCAAGCTAATTATCTCAATCAAGGGCCCAGTGCCTTCCTAGGCTTCAAATCGTTCCTAGATCTCTGTTCTCATACACATATTTCACGTCTATACTCTTCTAAATATCACAGATTCCCAATACCATTATTCATCCAGCAGAATGATTCCTAACTCAAATCAAACATGCTTTTAACCCTAACCACACACTGTTCACTCTATCTCACTTTACAGAAGAGCAGGGACAGAGTTGGTCTTACAATACAGGAAGCTAGAGGATCTTCCACCAGCTGAGAACCTCAGAAGTCCATGCAGAAATAATCCCTTGAGAAGATGTAGTCAGCTATGAAGAACCTGAGAGAGCAAAAGTCATCTTGCATGGCACACAACCCGGTCAGGATGAAAGGATGTGTCTGAATCAGCCTCTCTCTTTTTAATGTAGTGAAGAAGGACAAAACCAAGCCTGGGTGGAGAGCTGTTCCCAGGTACTTATGGTTTCTATACCATTCTAACTTGTGAAAGTGTCACAGGAAGTAGGCAAAGCCTCGATCTCAGAGAGCATACGAAGCAACTGTTAGGACAAAGTGGTGGCCAAGGCAGTGACCTCATTCAGTTCCTGAAGAAAGTGACCTCACCTACTTCCTTGGTGATGAGACTCTCTGAATTTAAGATCCAGGAAGCCAGGCCCCCATTACCAGTACCAGTCCCAGTCCCAGTGAGCTCACTTGTTTGGATTTACCAAGGAGAGAGTCAGTCTTTCTTGGGACCTACTAATGTGAGCGTGGCCAAATGCCAGGATAGCTCTTAAGAGGGGTCTTTCCTAAGAGGACAGAAAGTGGCTCACCGCTGGCTCCTGACAACTTCACAGAGTTGTCAAAGGAGACCAGATCTATGACAGGAAATGCCATTGTTGAGAAATATGGCCTACCAGTCAGAGGACACTCCGGATAGTCACAGACCTACTTGGGGGAAAAGGTGCCTTGGTGTGTGTGGACGACAGTTTGTGGTTTTGTCTCATGCTCTGAGAATAGGTAAAAAAAAAAAAATGTCGGTTTGTTTGTTTTGGAGTGGAATGTTTCCAATAAGTCTTTGACAAGGCGAGTGTTTCTATGTCTGTGTATCCCCCTGTCTCCATGGTTGTAGACATTAGAAAAAAGAATGCCACAATGGGTGTGTCCTGTCTAGGACAAAGCTTCCCAGCATTCATCTTGCCCAATTTATGAATGGACTGCAGCTTGCCTTATCCATGGGCAAGACCTACTATGATCCTAAATTCCTGTATTCGTCCTGAATTCTGGCCACTCTCCATAATAGTCTCATGGTTTTGTGTCCAAGATATGTATCACCTCAAAGCTCTGTGACATGGCCATGTACTGGATAGCTGAAGGGAATGGCGAGCATCTCAGAAAACTCAGATATCAGTGTGACCAGGGAGTCTCAGTGGAAAAACCCTGCTTTGGGCCTTTTGCTTACCTATTCTTCTGTTGTCCTGAATGTCAGGAAGGTCTTTGCCTAAGGCCAACCCTTTGTGAAGCCTGATGAAAACAGTTTTCAAATGGAAATGAATGAGCATCACCTGTGGCTCTTTGCTTAATTGCTTTGGAAAGGTATGTGACTGAATCAGCCTCCTGGCCCTGTGTGAGGCTGTGGCTTAGATTCTCTGCACCTAATCGATCTAAAGAAAGATCCCATGTGTGCATCCCAAACCAAAATGGCCAAAAGAGCAATCATTGTGGATTAAGTCTCTCACCTTCCTCTGTAAGGTTCCTGAGTTACATCAGTGAGAATAGGGATCCTTTGGGTCAAATGAGTTCTTCAAAGCCCTGCAGATTCTAGCCCATAGATGCTTGGGTTTTCTCATGACTCCAATTCAAATAAAGAATCCAAACCCCACAGTCATTAGGCCTCAGATTGGAGAAGTGGAGCAGTATTAAACACAAGTCTATTTGATCACTCCTGGTTCACAGGAAGGGTGTCCAGACCACCCTGACTTTAGGCAAATTAGGGGCAAGGGAGCTTTTTTTGGACACTGTCTTGGACTGCGCCCCTCATGGAAACTTCCAGGCACAGGTTATGATGAGTGTATATATAGAAGAAGATGAGTGCCATGTGGGAGTGTTTTGGTTTTAATTGTGGTCATTTGTGTGGCAGTTGGAAGAGATGCCTGGGTCAACCTGTGCTTGAACTCTGGTGTGATTCCAATTAGAGACTGAGTTCTGGAACTGACCTCAGAGAAGTATTGCCATAAATTATGTTGATATTTTAGGAGGCCACGCATGAGATTTGCCCTTGGAAACTGAGATCTACGCCCATTTTGGCTTTCCACAGATCACTGGGAATCTCAGCAAGGATATCACATGATTTTATTCTGAAAGTCTTGGCATGTATAGTTGAGAGTCTTAACACATATGTACCTCACATTGTAGACCTCAATGGCCCTGGCTTCATGTGACCTTTTGGCAACTCTTTGGAAAGCCTTGCCTGTGAGAGTTCTCCAGAGATTTTTTTTTTTTTTTTTAATATTTACTGGTATGTACTTTATTTTTTTATTTTTTTTAAATTAATTTTTATTGTAGGTTGTTCAAAACATTACATAGTTTTTGATATATCATAATTCACACTTTGATTCAAGTGCGATATGAACTCCCATTTTTACCCCATATACAGATTGCAGAATCACATCAGTTGCACATTGATTTACATATTGCCATTCTGAAGTCTGTTGTATTCTGCTGCCTTTCCCATCCTCCGCTATCCCCCCTCCCCCCTCCCCTCCCCTCTTCTCTCTCTACCCCCTCTACTGTAATTCATTTCTCCCCCTTATATTTTCCCTCCTTTCCCCTCACTTCCTCTTGTATGTAATTTTGTATACCCCTGAGGGTCTCCTTCCATTTACATGCAATTTCCCTTCTCTCTCCCTTTCCCTCCCACCTCTCATCCCTGTTTAATGTTAATCTTCTTCTCATGCTCTTCTTCCCTACTCTGTTCTTAGTAACTCTCCTTATATCAAAGAAGACATTTGGCATTTGTTTTTAAGGGATTGGCTAGCTTCACTTAGCATAATCTGCTCTAATGCCAACCATTTCCCTCCAAATTCTATGATTTTGTCATTTCTTAATGCAGAGTAATACTCCATTGTGTATAAATGCCACATTTTTTTTATCCATTCGTCTATCGAAGGGCATCTAGGTTGGTTCCACAGTCTTGCTATTGTGAATTGTGCTGCTATGAACATGGATGTAGCAGTGTCCCTATAGTGTGCTCTTTTTAGGTCTTTAGGGAATAGACCGAGTAGTGGAATAGCTGGATCAAATGGTGGTTCCATTCCGAGCTTTCCAAGAAATCTCCATACTGCTTTCCAAATTGGCCACACCAATTTGCAGTCCCACCAGCAATGTACAAGAGTACCCTTTTCTCCACATCCTCGCCAGCACTTGTTGCTGTTTGAGACACAGGCTAGCAGAATGGATCACTAAACAAGACCCAACAATATGCTGCCTTCAGGAGACACATCTGATAGGAAAAGACATACATAGACTGAAGGTGAAAGGTTGGGAAAAATCATATCACTCATATGGACTTCGCAAACAAGCAGGAGTGTCCATACTCATTTCAAATAAAATAGGTTTCAAGCCAAAGTTAATCAAAAGGGATGAAGAGGGACACTACATACTTCTCAAGGGAACCATACACCAACAAGACATAACAATCATAAATATATATGCCCCAAACAATGGTGCAGCTATGTTCATCAAACAAACTCTTCTCAAGTTCAAGAGTCTAATAGACCACCATACAATAATCATGGGAGACTTCAACACACCTCTCTCACCACTGGACAGATCTTCCAAACAAAAGTTGAATAAGGAAACTATAGAGCTCAATAACACAATTAATAACCTAGACTTAATTGACATATATAGAATATACCACCCAACATCAAGCAGTTACACTTTTTTCTCAGCAGCACATGGATCCTTCTCAAAAATAGATCATATATTATGTCACAGGGCAACTATTAGACAATATAAAGGAGTAGAGATAATACCATGCATATTATCTGATCATAATGGAATGAAATTGAAAATCAACAATAAAAGAAGTAAGGAAAAATCATGCATCACTTGGAGAATGAACAATAGGTTACTGAATGATCAATGGGTTATAGAAGACATCAAGGAGGAAATTAAAAAATTCTTAGAGATAAATGAAAACACAGACACAACATATCGGAATCTATGGGACACATTGAAAGCAGTTCTAAGAGGAAAATTTATTGCTTGGAGTTCATTCCTTAAAAAAAGAAAAAACCAACAAATAAATGATCTAATACTTCAACTCAAAATCCTAGAAAAAGAAGAGCAAAACAACAGCAAAAGAAGTAGAAGACAAGAAATAATTAAAATCAGAGCTGAAATTAATGAAATCGAAACGAAAGAAACAATTGAAAAAATTGACAAAACTAAAAGTTGGTTCTTTGAAAAAATAAATAAAATCGACAGACCCTTAGCCACGCTAACAAAGAGAAGAAGAGAGAGAACTCAAATTACCAGCATACGGGATGAAAAAGGCAATATCACAACAGACACTTCAGAAATACAGAAGATTATCAGAAATTATTTTGAATCCTTATACTCCAATAAAATAGAAGATAGTGAAGGCATCGATAAATTTCTTAAGTCATATGATTTGCCCAGATTGAGCCAGGAGGATATTGACAACCTAAACAGACCAATATCAATTGAGGAAATAGAAGATACCATCAAAAGACTACCAACTAAGAAAAGCCCAGGACCGGATGGGTATACAGCAGAGTTTTTCAAAACCTTTAAAGAGGAATTAACACCAATACTTTTCAAGCTATTTAAGGAAATAGAAAAAGAGGGAGAGCTTCCAAATTCATTCTATGAGGCCAACATCACCCTGATTCCTAAACCAGACAAAGACACTTCAAAGAAAGAAAACTACGGACCAATATCTCTAATGAACCTAGATGCAAAAATCCTCAATAAACTTCTGGCGAACCGGATACAAAAACATATCAAAAAAATTGTGCACCATGATCAGGTAGGATTTATCCCTGGGATGCAAGGTTGGTTCAATATACGGAAATCAATAAATGTTATTCACCACATCAACAGGCTTAAAAATAAGAACCATATGGTCATCTCGATAGATGCGGAAAAAGCATTCGACAAAGTACAGCATCCCTTTATGTTCAAAACTCTAGAAAAACTAGGGATAACAGGAACATACCTCAACATTGTAAAAGCAATCTATGCTAAGCCTCAGGCTAGCATCATTCTGAATGGAGAAAAACTGAAGGCGTTCCCTCTAAAATCTGGAACAAGACAGGGATGCCCTCTCTCACCACTTCTGTTCAACATAGTTCTCGAATCACTGGCCAGAGCAATTAGACAGACGAAAGAAATTAAAGGCATAAAAATAGGAAAAGAAGAACTCAAATTATCACTATTTGCAGATGACATGATTCTATACCTAGCAGACCCAAAAGGGTCTACAAAGAAACTATTAGAGCTAATAAATGAATTCAGCAAAGTGGCAGGCTATAAAATCAACACGCATAAATCAAAGGCATTCCTGTATATCAGCAACAAATCCTCTGCAATGGAAATGAGGACAACCACCCCATTCACAATATCCTCAAAGAAAATAAAATACTTGGGAATCAACCTAACAAAAGAGGTGAAAGACTTATACAATAAAAACTACAGAACCCTAAAGAGAGAAATAGAAGAAGATCTTAGAAGATGGAAAAATATACCCTGTTCATGGATAGGTAGAAGTAACATCATCAAAATGGCGATATTACCAAAAGTTCTCTATAGGTTTAATGCAATGCCAATCAAAATCCCAACGGCATTTCTTGTAGAAATAGAGAAAGCAATCATGAAATTCATATGGAAAAATAAAAGACCCAGAATAGCAAAAACAATTCTAAGCAGGAAATGTGAATCAGGCGGTATAGCTATACCAGACTTCAAACTATACTACAGAGCAATAGTAACAAAAACAGCATGGTACTGGTACCAAAACAGGCAGGTGGACCAATGGTACAGAATAGAGGACACAGAAACCAATCCACAAAACTACAACTATCTTATATTTGATAAAGGGGCTAAAAACATGAAATGGAAGAAGGATAGCATCTTCAACAAATGGTGTTGGGAAAACTGGAAATCCATATGCAACAAAATGAAACTGAATCCCTTTCTCTCACCATGCACAAAAGTTAACTCAAAGTGGATCAAGGAACTTGATATCAAATCAGAGACATGGCGTCTGATAGAAGAAAAAGTTGGCTATGATCTACATACTGTGGGATCGGGCTCCAAATTCCTCAATAGGACACCCATAGCACAACAGTTAATAACTAGAATCAACAAATGGGACTTACTAAAACTAAAAAGTTTTTTCTCAGCAAAAGAAACAATAAGAGAGGTGAATAGGGAGCCTACGTCCTGGGAACAAATCTTTACTCCTCACACTTCAGACAGAGCCCTAATATCCAGAATATACAAAGAACTAAAAAAATTAGACAATGAGATAACGAATAACCCAATCAACAAATGGGCCAAGGACCTGAACAGAAATTTCTCAGAGGAGGACATACAATCAATCAACAAGTATATGAAAAAATGCTCACCATCTCTAGCAGTCAGAGAAATGCAAATCAAAACCACCCTAAGATACCATCTCTCTCCAGAGATTTTATTGCAATGAGATTCCTCACTATTTACAGGTTCCTGTATAAATTGAAACCCCCAGTGCCTCCAACGTTATCCTTGAAAAATGGCTAGATAAATATCATGAAATTTTTATAATTCCCATGATCAGGTGGCACTGGAGAACCTTTGGATGTCCTGTTGCTGATCATGAGTGTACCAGACCCTGCCTTAATTCACTGGGTTTCATGAAAATGGTGTAGAACATAGATGCCAGAAATTTGGACCCTGTCGAGTAGGGGGCCTAGAGCAGTGGAGTGTAGGTGTGTGAAAAAACATCTGTGGTGGGGCCACGTGGATCTGCCATTGGCTTTCAAATGACTTGTGACTGACATGGTGAACCCAGCAGACCCTTATATGTAAAGGCATCTTGTTATATGGAGAGGGTTCAGGGCAATGTTCAGAATCAGGTTGCTTTGGTCAAGGTGGAAATCTATGTGGATAGAAGCGTGGTTGGTGCATTCTCCTGCAGACCCTGACCCACCACACGTGAGAGTCCTCCCTCCAGAACTGTGTCCCAGTTGTACTCCTTGTATTTCGTGAAGCCAACACCAAACTCCCAGTGCAGCAGTAAGAAACACCATGAAAAGTGGAGGATGACCAAATGGCTTCACAGTTCACACAGGTAGACACTTAGACACCAGTGGCCACAGTTTCCTAAAAAGAGAAAATTAAGAACTGCTGGCTCATGTTCACTAGAAAATAAGGAAGCATGTCCTCCATGTCACATAGATGCAGACCCAGAATTGGTAGTCTCACTACCAAGGACGCTAAAGCTCCTGACAACAACGTATATTTCAAGGGCCCAACCTCAGGGGCAGTTTATCAAAAAGTAATTAGGCCAGCAGAGCTCCAAGTTTGTGTAGTGTTTACCCTCTCCCTTACTTTTGGAAACTGTTCTACCACCTCCAAGTTTGTGAACTCCTGATCATTTTCCTTTCCACATATGTAATCACAGATTTTCTAACTCTTCTCCACTAATTGTGTCTTAGTTGCTGCGAAGGTAATGTGAAGGCATTGTTCTGGATGAGAGTGGGAAGATTTTTGTGTAGAACATAATTGCATACACATTAGATTCATTTTGCTATTTTCCATTTGAAATACTGAATCCCTGACACTAACCCATACCCTACTAGACTCTGACTACTAATCCTAATATGAGAAAAAGAAACCTAACAGAATACGAATACAGGCCATTCATAGGAAGCATGGTGTATACTTTAATTTGCCTTATGCTTTATCAATGGTATGTGTTATAAATCTAGTCAATTTTTCATTGTAATATTTCTCCATGAGTTTTTAAAGTTAACCCATTTGTAAATTTCTGTCTCCCTTTCTCTGTAGCCTATTCAGCACATTTATTATTTTAGGCATATTTAGAATCCTACCTGGTATCACATGTACATTCTTGTGAGCTCACTGATTTTGGAAGATACAAATTGTGAGAAGAGATCACTCCCCCTAAATACTGATGGAACTGGAATTCAACCTGAGGGTGAATTTCCTAGATGAACAACATAATACATAAATCCATGTTCATTAAAATGAATATATTTGGATATGTGGATGATATATATTTCATGATGAATTTCGATTGTCATATATATTGCTACATTTTAATGTCTTTGATTGTGTGTTTCTATCTATGTATCTATCTATATATCTATTTCTCTCTCTCTCTCTCTCTCTCTCTCTCTCTCTCTCTATATATATATATATATATATATATATATATATATATATACTCTCCAGATTTTTCAAAATATGAAATATATGTGTCTTATTATGCACTTCCTAAATTCACTCATGTTTCTATATGTGGATTTATAATCAACATTTCACAAGATTTTTCTCAGAAATATTCATCCACCTGAAATACATATTTATTTCCTAGTACTGAAAACTAACTTCGGTGAATGGTGCTTACAAATCCTAATATTTCTACAGTAACTGACCCAGTTTAACATGAATGCAAGTAGAACCCTATGGGACATGATGTATATTTGAAGGTCATTTATATTCAACACTTGTACATTACTATTTCTTCAGTTTATGGACATCAAAGGATATATCATTTCATCCACAAGTTCAAAAATTTGTAGGCATTTGGTTCACTTTCAATCACTTCCTGCCTCAGAACACATGTATTCCTCCATGTTTCTTGACTGGTCTTTTAATGAGACTTCGTTCCAAACACATTATTTTCAATTTCCATAATCATTTTTGAAGCAAAACTCACACACTCTTCGTGATAAACCATAATGCTAATATCAAAATTAGATGTATAACTGGTTGGAAGGAATGTACATATATCAATATAAGATTTTCTATATATTTTCAGATATCAATTCAATCCATTATTTAATGTTGGAACCAGCTATGTTATTTATTTACAGTATTTTCCATTATGGCATCTTATCCATATTCATAGACACAGGGTACACCTTTTGTATCCCCAATACTAAAGTATAAGTCTTTAAATTATTGCTTCAGAAACATTGGAAGAAATACTCTACTCACCTGATATACATATACATTTCATCTCAGTGATATTCCTGACACAAAATTCAAGGGTCACACTTATGATTGTTCCAAAGCCTAAATTGAATGTGACCATGTATTACTAAAAACATTCATGTCCTGGTTCTCTAATGCTCTCAAATATCATTCCTATTGGTGACTACATATTTGTTTCTTCCTAAGATTATATATTCAACCTCAACCCTGTTAAAAATGTCTTTTCCTGTCACACACTTTGTACTTTGCCTGATTTCCTAATGTCTCTATTGATACCTGCTTTCCTACACCTTTTTTCCAGTTCATCATTGTGAATGACTCTTCAGATTTGCTGACATTTACATTCAATCTCTAATAAAACCCCTTTGCTAAAGAACTTTTTGTCCAACTCCTAGACTCAATAAAATGGGTTGCTCAAAGCCCTGCAAAAGGTAGCCCATAGGTGCTTGTGTTTTCTCATGACTCCAATTCACATAAAGAATCTAAACCCCACAGTCAGTAGGCCTCAAATTGGAGAAGCGGAGCAGTATTAATGGCAGGCCTATTGATCACTCCTGGTTAACAGGAAGGGTGTCCAGGCCACCTTGACTTTGGGCAAATGAGGGGCAAGGGAGCTTGTTCTGGACACTGTTTGGGCTGTGCCCATCATGGAAAGCTCCAGCTAGAGGTTATAATGAGTGTCTATATGGAAGCAGATGAGGGCCATGTGGGAGTGTTTTGGTTTTAATTGTGGTCATTTGTGTTGTGGTTGGAAGAGATGACTGGGTCCACCTGGGGTTGAACTCTGGTGTGATTCCCCTAAGATACTGAGTTTTGGAAATGACCTCAGAGAAGTATTTCCATTAATTGTGTTGGGATATTAGGAGGCCACACATGAGCGTCGCCCACGCATGAAAGTAGGCCTCAAATTGGAGAAGCATAGCTTTTTGTCCAAATCCTTTACTCATTCTTCTTTCTAATCCTACAGTCTATATTCCTAATCCTACTGACTATACCTGTTTGACTGGATGTTCTCTTTGACATTCAATCATCCAAGGTACAAGGTCCTGTACCATTGTATATCGATTTATCTGAGACAACTCTGCAGAACATAATTCAAATCTAAGTATCACAATCAAAGGCCCAGTGTTCTTCTGGGCTTCAAATCTTACCTAGGCTTCTGTTTGCATACTTATATTTCACCTATATATCCACGTTAAGTAAAATGAATATTTTTGGTCCTGTGGATGATATATATTTCATGATGAATTTTCTACTCACCTAATATACATATACATTTCATCTCAGTAATATTCCTGACACAAAATGCAAGGGTCACACTTATGATTGTACCAAAGCCCAAATTGAATGTGACCATGTATTACTAACAACATCCATGACCTGGTTCCCTAATGCTCTCAAATATCATTCTTAATGGTATAATAAGACTACATATTTGTTTCTTCCTAAGATTATATATTCAACCTCAACCCTGTTAAAAATGTATTTTCTTATCACACACGTTGTAATGTACCTGATTTCCTAATGTCTCTATTGATATCTGCTTTCCTACACCTTTTCTCCAGTTAATAATTGCGAATGACTCTTCACATGTGCTGACATTGACATTCACTCTCTAACTGAATCCCCATAGCTAAAAAACTTTTGGTCCAAATGCTTTACTCCCTATTCTTTTGAAACCTATGGACTATCTTCCTAATCCTACCGACTATCCCTGTTTGAGTGGATGTTCTCTTCTACATTCAATGATCCAAGGTACAAGGTCCTAGGCCATTGATTATCTATTTATCTGAAACATCTGTGCAGAACGAAATTCAAAGCTAAGTATACCAATTGAGTGCCCAATGACCTTCTGGGCTTCCAATCGTTCCTAGATTTCTGTTTTCATATTTATGTTTCACCTCGATAGTCTTATAAATATCACAGGTTCCGAATACCATTATTCATCCAGCAGAATGATTCCTAACCCATATCGAACATGTTATTAACCCTAACCATACACTGTTCCCTCAATCTAACTTTACATAAGAGCAGGGAAAGAGTTGGTCTTACAATACAGGAATGTAGGGGATCTTCCACCTGCTGAGAACCTATAACGTCCATGCAGAAATGATCTCTGTACAAGATGTTGGCAGCTATGAAGGACCAGAGAGAGTAAGAGTCTGGTCAGGATGAAGGGTTGTGTCTGAATCAGTCTCTCTCTTCTTAATATAGAGAAGATGGACCAAAGAAGGCCTGTGTGGAGAGCTGTTCCCGAGTGCCTATGGTTGATATAGCATTCTAACTTGTGAAAGTGTCACAGGAAGTAGGGGCAGCCTCAATCTCATGGGACCCTTGGAAGCAAGTGTTAGGACAATGTGGTTGCCAAGGCAGTGACCTCATTCAGTTTCTGATGGAAGTGACCTCACATCACTTCCTTGATGATGGAACTCTCTGAACATGGGATCCAGGAAGCCAGGCACCCAGAGCCAGTCCCAGTTTCAATCCCAGTGGTCTCACTTGTTTGGATTCATCAAGAACAGAGTTAGTCTTTCTTGGTACCTACTGATGTGAGGATGGCCAAATTCCAGGAAAGCTCTGAAGAGCGGCCATTCCTGAGAAACCAGGTAGTGGCTCGCCACTGCCTCCTGTCAACTTCATAGAGTTGCACAAGGAGAACAGATCTGAGACAGGACAGGCCATTTCGGAGGAACATAGTATGGCCCATCAGTCAGAGGACCTCCGGATAGTCACAGACCTTCTTGGGGGAAGGATTTGCCTTTGTGTGTGTGTGTGTGTGGGTTTGTGTTTTTTTGTCTCATGCTCTGAGAATATGTAAGAAAGGTGATTTGTTTGGTTTGGAGTGAACTGATTCTAGTAAGTCGTCTGACAAGGCGAGTGTTTCTGGGTCTGTGTATTCCACTGTGTCCGTGGTTGTAGACATTAGAAAAGAGAATGCTTCAATGGATGTGTCCTGTCTAGTAGAAAGCTTCCCAGCATTCATACTTCCCAATTTATGAATGAACTGTGGCTTTCCTTATCCATGGGCAATCCTGATATCTTCCTAAGTTCCTGTTTTCTTTCTGAATTCTGGCCACTCTCCCGAATAGGCTCATGTTTTTGTGTCGAAGATATGTACCACCTCCAAGCTCTGTGACATGGCCATGTACTGGATAGCTGAAGGGAATTGCGAGCATCTCAGAAAACTGAGATATCAGTGTGATCAGGAAAGTCTCAGTGGAGAAACACTGCTTTGGGCTGTTTTCTTACCTATTGTTCTGTTGCCCTGAATGTCAGGAAGGCCTTTGCCTCAGGCCCCAATTTGGGAAGCCTGAAGAAAACAGTTTTCAAATGGAAACTAATGGGAATCACCTGTGGCTCTGTGCTTAATTGCTTTGGAATGGGATGTATCTGAATCAGGCTCTAGGTCCTGTGTGAGGCTGTGGCTTAGATTCTCAGCACATGATGGATGTAAAAAAAGATCCCATGTGTGAATCCAAAACTAAATTAGCCAAAAGAGCAGTCATTGTGGAAGAAGTCTCTCGCCTACCTCTGTAAGGTTCCTGACCTCAATCAAGGGTGAATAGGAACCTTTGGTTCAAAAGAGTTCTTCAAAGCCTTGCAGAGGCTAGCCCATAGGTGCTTGGGTTTTCTGCAAAATCCAAATCACATAAAGAATTTATAACTGACTTTCAGTAGGACTCAAACTGGAGAAGCAGAGCAGTATTTACAGCAGGCCTATTTTATCACTCCTGCTTCCCCGGACGAGTTTCCAGGCCACCCAGACTTTAGGCAAATGAGGGGCAAGGGAGTGTATTTTGGACACTGTCTTGGGCTGCGCCCCTCATGGAAACCTCCAGCCAGAGGTAATAATGAGTGTCTATATGGAAGAAGATGAGGGCCATGTGGGAGTGTTTGGGTTTTAATTGTGGTCATTTGTGTGGCGGTTGGAAGAGATGACTTGGTCCACCTGGGCTTGAACTCTGGGGTCATTTCCCTTAGAGAATGAGTTCTTGAACTGACCTCAGAGAAGTATTGCCAAGAATTGTCTTGGGATTTTAGGAGGCTTCGCAAGAGAGTGGCCCTTGGACACTGAGATATAGACACAGGGTGGCTTTTCACACAGCACTGGGAATCTGAGCCAGGATATCACATGATTTTATTGTGAAAGACTTGGCAGCCATAGATGAGAGTCAAATCACACATGGACGGCAAATTGTAGACATCAATGGGCCTGAATTCATGTGATCTTTTGGCCACTATTTGGGAAGACTTGCCTGTGAGAGTTCTCCAGAGATTTCATTGAAATGAGCTTCCTCACCATTTAATGGTTCCAGAATGAATTGAAACACACAGTGCCTCCAACTTCATCCTTGAAAAATGGCTAGATAAATACCATGAAATTTTTTAAATTCCCATCACCAGGTGGCACTGGAGAAACTTTGGATGTCCTGTTTCTGATCATGAGTATATAATACAGTGCCTTGATTGACTGGTTTTCATGAAAATGGTTCAGAACAAAGATGTCAGAAAGTTGAAGACTGCTGAGGAGTGGGCCCAGAGCTGTGGTGGGAAGGTGTGTGATAAAACATCTGTGGTGGGGCCATATGGATCTCCCATTGGCGTCCAAATTGCTTGTGACTGACGTGGTGCAGCCAGCAGACCCTTATATGTAAAGGCATCTTGTTATATGGAGAGGTTTCAGGGCAATGTTTAGAATCAAGGTGCTATGGTCAAGGGGGCAAGCTATGTGGGATAGAAGCCTCGTTGGTGCATTCTCCTGCAGACCCTGACCTACCACACATGGCAGAACTCCCTCAAGCACCGGGTAACAGTTGAATTCTATGTATTTCATGAAGCAATACCAAAATCCCAGTGCAGCAGCAAGAAACACCACGAAAAGTGGAGGATGACCAAATGACTTCACAGTCCACATGTGGATACACTTAGCCCCCCGTTTCCACAGTTTACCTACAAAGAGAGAATTCAGCACTGCTGCCTCATATTCAGTGGAAAATAATAAACCATGTCCTCCAGGTCAGATAGATTCAGACCCAGCTTTGATGGTCTCATTACAACGGAAGCTAAAGCTCCAGACAATAATATATATTTCAAGTGCCCAACCTACGAGGCAGTTTCTCAAGAAGTCTTTAGGCCAGCAGAGCTCCATGTTTGTGGAGTGTTTACTCTGTCCCTTACTTTTGGAATCTCCTCTACCACCTCCAAGTTTGTGAACTCCTGAGCATATTCCATCCCAGTTATTTATTCACAGATTTTCTAACTCTACTCCTCTAATTGTGTCTTTCTCTGGGTGATGGTAATGTCAAGGCATTGTTCTGGATGAGAGTGGAAAGATTTTTGTGTACCACATATTTACATACACATTGTATTCATTTTCCAATTTTCCATTCGAAATACTGAATACCTGACACTAACACCTACCTTGGTACACTCTGACAACTAATCCTAACAAGATGGAGAAAAATAACCCAAAAAGAAAAAAATACAAGCAGTTCAGAACTGGAGGCATGGTGTATAGTTGGAATTGTCTTTTGCATTATATAGGATAGGAGATATAAATGTAGTCAATTGTTTGTTGAAATAGTTCTCCATGTGTTTTAAAGTTAACAAATATGTGAATTCCTGTCTCCCTTTCTCTGTAGCCTATTCAGCACATGTATATTTACATGCAATTATAGAATCTTACCTTATACCACACGTACATTCTTGTGACGTGGCTGACTTGGCAGATACAAATTTTAAGAGATCACTCTTCCTAAATGCTATTGGAACTGAAAATTCAACCTATGAGTGAGCTTCCTTGTTGAATAACATTATACATAAATCCAGGTTCAAGAAAATAAGTATTTTTGGATCTCTGGATGATATACATTTCATGGTGAATTTCAATTGGTATATATTATGTTATTTTTAATGTCTGTGTATGTTTCTTTGTGTGTGTGTGTGTGTGTGTGTGTATATATATATATATATATATATATATATATATATATATATATATATATACTCTCCAGATATTTTAAAATATGAAATATGTGTCTTATTATACACTCCCTTAACTCATTCATATTCAAGTATGTGGATTTATAATCAAATTTTCTCAAGACTTTTCTCAAAATATTCATTCTCCTTAAATACATATTTGTTTCCTAGTACTGAAAATTAACTTTAGTGAATGGTGCATAAAAATTCTAATATTTCTACAGTAACTGACCCAGTTTAACATCAATGCAAGTACATTCCTATGGGACATGATGTGTATTTTGATGTTCATTTTTATTCAAGACTGCTACATTACTGTTTCTTCAGTTTATGCACATCATAGGATATATTTTCATCCACAAGTTCGCAAATTTATAGGCATTAGTTTCACTTTCAATCACTTTCTTCGTCAGAACATATGTATTCCTCCATGTTTCTTGACTGGTCTTTTGATGAGACTTCTTTTTAAACACACTATTTTCAATTTCCATGATCACTTTTGAAGCAAAACTCACATATTTTTCATGATAAACTATAATCCTAATATTACCTTTAGATGTATTGCTGGTTGGAATGAATGATGTTATATCAATATAAGATTTCTTATAAGATTTCAGATATCAATTCAATCTGTTATTTAAAGTGGGACCAGTTATATTATTTATTCAAAATGTGGTCTATTCATGCATTATCTCTATATTTATACACACAGGGTACACCTCTTTGTACACCCAATACTAATTTATAGGACTTCAAAACATTGCTCCCAGAATTGCTGGAAGAAATATTCATGTCACCTGATCTACATATACATTCTATGACTGTAATATTCTGGACAAAAAATGCAAAGGTCACACTTGTGATTTTACCAAAGCCTAAAGGGAAAGTGAACATGGATTACTAAAAGCATCCATGGCCAGGTTGTCTAATGCTCTCAAATGTCAATCCTACTGGTGACTGCATATTTGTTTCTTCTTAAGATTATATATTCAAACTCAACCCTGTTCAAAATGTCTAATCCTATCACTCACTTTATACTTTGCCTGATTTTGTAATATCTCTATTATTAACTGCTTTCCCACATATTTTTCAAAGTTCATCATTGTGACTGAATCTTCATATGTGCTGACATTTACATTCACTCTCTAACTGAAACCCTATTTTTAAAGAAGTTTCGGTCCAAATTCTAAACTCACTCTACTTCCTAACCTACCGACTATCTTTGTAATCCTACCAACTATCCCTTTTTGACTGGATGTTATCTTCCTCATTCAATCATCCAATTTACAAGGTCCTATGCCATTGTATATGGATTAATCTGAGATATCTGTGCAGAACGTAATTCAACACTATGTATCCCAATCAAGGGCCCAATGCGCTTCTGGGCTTCAAATTCTAGATTTCTGTTTTCATACATATATTTCACCTATATAATCTTATAAATATCGCAGGTTCCCAATACCATTATTCATCCAGCAGAATGAGTCATAACACAAATCGAACATGTTATTAACCCTAACCATACACTCTTCCCTCAATCTAACTTTACAGAAGAGCAGGGACAGAGTTGGTCTTACAATACAGGAATGTAGGGGATCTTCCACTTGCTGAGAATCTTAAAGGTCCATGCAGAAATGATCCCTGGAGAAAATGTAGGCCGCAATGAAGGACCTGAAAGATTAAAAGTAATCTTCCATGGCAAACAACCTGGTCAGGATGAAGGGTTGTGTCAGAATCAGCCTCTCTCTTCTTAATGTAGAGAAGATGGACCAAACCAGGCCTTTGTGGAGAGCTGTTCCCGGGTGCCTATGGGTGATATACAATTCTAACTTTTGAAAGTGTCACGGGAAATAGGGGCAGCATCCATCTCATGGGACCCTTGGAAGCAACTGTGAGGACAAAGTGGTTTCCAAGGCAGTGACCTCATTCAGTTCCTGAAGGAAGTGACCTCAACTAACTTCCTTGGTGATGGAACTCTCTGAACTTGGGATACAGGAAGCCAGGCACCCAGAGCCAGTCCAAGTCCAACTCCCAGTGGTCAAACTTGTTTGGAATTTCCAAGGACAGAGACAGTCTTTCTTGGTACCTACTGATGTGAGGATGGCCAAATGCCAAGAAGGTCTGAAGAGGGGCTTTTTCTGAGAAAGAAGGTAGTGGCTCACCACTGGCTCCTGACAGCTTCATAGAGTTGGACACAGAGACCAGATCTGAGACAGGACAGCCCATTATGGGGGAATATATTAAGGCCCACCAGTCAAAGGACACTCCGTATTTTCACAGACCTACTTGGGGGTCTGTGTGGGTGTGGGTGTGGGTTTTTGGTTTGTCTCATGTTCTGAGTATAGGTAGGAAAGTTGTTTGGTTTGGTTTGGTGTGAATTGTTTCTAGTAAGTCTTTTGACAAGGCGAGTGTTTCTATGTCTGTGTACCCCACTGTGTCCATGGTTGTAGACATTAGACAAGAGAGCGCATCAATACATATGTCCTGTCTAGTAGAAATCTTTCCAGGATTTATCCTGCCCTATTTATGAATGATCTGCGGCTTACCTTATGGATGGGTCACTCCTAATATCTACATAAGTTGCTGTTTTCTTTCTGAATTCTGGACAATCTCCAGAATAGGCTCATGGTTTTGTGTCCAAGATATGTACCACCTCCAAGCTCTGTGACACGGCTATGTACTGGATAGCTGAAGGGAATGGTGAGCATCTCAGAAAACTCAGATATCAGTGTGACCAGGAAAGTCTCAGTAGAGAAACTCTGCTTTGGGCCTTTTGCTTACCTATTGTACTGTTGCCCTGAATGTCAGGAAGGTCTTTGCTTCAGGCACCCCTTTGAAAAGACTGAAGAGTTTTCAAATGGAAATGTATGGGCATCAGCTGTGGCTCTTTGCTTAATTGCTTTAGAAAGGGATGTGTCTGAATCAGCTTCTTGGCCCTGTGTGAGGTTGTGGCTTAGATTCTCAGCACCTGATGGATCTAAAAAAATCCCATATGTGCATCTAAAACCAAAATAGCGAAAAGAGCAGTCATTGTGGATTAAGTCTCTTGCCTTGCTCTGTAAGGTTCCTGACCTCCATCTTTGAGGATAGGGATCTTTTGGGTCAAATGAGTTCTTCAAATCACTGCAGAGGTTAGGCCATAGGTTCTTGGGTTTTCTCATGACTCCAATTAACAAAAAGAATGTAAACCCCTCAGTCATTAGGCCACAAAATGGAGAATCAGAGCCATATTAACGCCAGGCCTCTTTGATCACACCTGGTTCACATGTAGAGTGTACCTGCCACACTGACTTTAGGCAAATGGGGGCAAAGGACCTTATTTTGGATACTGTCTTTGTCTGTGGCCCTCATGGAAACCTACAGCCTGAGGTTATGATGAGTGTCTATATGGAAGAAGATGAGGGCCATGTGGAAGTGTTTTGGTTTTTATTGTGGTCATTTTTGTGGCCGTTGGAAGAGATGACTGGGTAAACCTGGGCTTGAACACTGCTGTGATTCCCCTTAGAGACTGAGTTCTGGAACTAACCTCAAAGAAGTATTGCCATGTATTGTGTTGGGATTTTAGGAGGCCAGGCATGAGAGTCGCCCTTGGAAACTGAGATCTAGGCCCAGGGTAGCTTTTCACAGATCACTGGGAATCTCAGGAAGGATAGCAAACGATTTTATTCTTAAAGAATTGGCAGCCATAGTTGCAAGTCAAAACACACATGGACCACACATTGTAGACCTCAAATGCCTGGCTTAATGTGACCTTTTAGCCTGTCTTTGGGAAGCCTTGCCTGTTAGAATTCTCCTGAGCTTTCATTGAAATGAGCTTCCTCTCCATTTAATGGTTCCTGAATGAATTGAATCCCACAGTGCCTCAAACTTCATCCTTGAAAAATGGATAGATAAATACCATTGAATTTTTGAAATTCCCATGACCAGGTGTCACTGGAGAACCTTCGGATGTCCTATAGATAATCATGAGTGAACCAGACAGTGCCTTGATTGACTGGGTTTCATGAAAATGGTGTAGAACAGAGATGCCAGTAATTTGGAGCCTGCTGAGTAGTCAGCCTAGAACAGTGGTGTGCAGGTGTTTGTTAAAACATCTGTGGTATGGTGATGTGGATCTGCATTGGCTTCCAAATGGCTTGTGACTGACATGGTGCAGCCCCCATACCCTTGGATGTAAAGGCATCTTGTTATATGGAGAGGTTTCAGGGCAATGTTTAGAATCAGACTGCTATAGTCAAGGGGGAAATCTATGTGAAATAGAAGCCTGGTTGGTGCACTCTCCTGCAGATCCTTAACCACCACACGTGACAGAACTCCCTCCAGCACTCTGTTCCAGTTGACCTCCTCATATTTCGTGAAGCAAATACCAAACTCCCAGTGCAGCTGCAAGAAACACCACAAAAATTAGAGAAAGACCAAATGGCTTCACAGTCCACACTGGGAGACAATTAGCCCCCAAATGGCAACAGTTTACCTACAAAGAGAGAATTCAGCCCTGCTGCCTCATGTTCATTGGAAAAAAAGAAACCATGTGCTCTAGGTCACATAGATGCAAACACAGCTTTGATGGTCTCACTACAAAGGAAGCAAAAGCTCCTAACAACAACATATTTTTCAAGTGCCCAAAGTGCCCAACCTCAGAGGCAGTTTCTCAAGAAGTGTTTAGGCTAACAAAGCTCCATGTTTGTGGAGTTTTCACCATGTACCTTACTTTTGGAAACACCTCTACCATCTCCAAGGTTGTTAACACCTGAGCATTTTCCATTCCAGATGTGTATTCAGAGATTTTCTAACTCTTCTCCTGTTATTGTGTCTTACTTGGGGTGAAGGTAATGTCAAGGCATTGTTCTGAATGAGAGTGGGAAGACTTTTGGGTAGCACATATTTGCATACACATTGGATTCATTTTCCAATTTTCCATTCGAAATACTGAATCCCTGACTGTCAGAGGTAGAAGGAATTCTCCTTCAAAGAATAGCCAGACACTTACAAGAAACAGCCACCAGGAGACATCCTGTCTGTGAGACATCCTGTAACCATCTGTCTCCCTGAGACATCCTGCGGCCATCTGTCTTCCTGAAACGTTCTGAGGTTATCTCACCTTGTGAAGACATCTAGAAATAAGAGAGATTTCCCACATCCAGCATATAAATACCCCTGTGTTAACAATAAAAATTTGCAGCTTGATCAGAACTCCTGTCTTGCTGTCATCTCTCGTGTCTCTTGTCCCTTCATTCCTCCCTATCTAGGTTCGCTGCCCACGTTGATGTGTCCTGCCGGCCGGGACATCTGGCGCCCAACGACTGGGTCTCGAGCCTTTGACTGAGGGGGACCCCGACCTCCTGGAAGACTTTGTCATGCGGAGCTCGCGATCACAGCAGAAGACACCACCGAGAAACAGATCCAGGAGGAGGGTGGGGATGACGCACGGTGAGTGACCCACCATGGGACAAGCAGTTTCGTCACATGATTTGTTTTTGTCAGCCCTCAAGGAGTCCTTCAAGACCTGGGGGCGCGTGTTAAGAAAAAAGACTTAAATTTTTTCTTTTCACACAAAGGAGAACTGTGTCCATGGTTTCCCCTTGAAAGGATCATTGATGATAAAAGATGGCTTAGAGTAGGAGACTGTATAAAAGATTATTATGAATCCTTTGCCCAGAAAATGTGCCTGTTCCCACCTTTTCTTACTGGAACTTAATTAATGAAATTCTTAAAAGTTCACCCTTTGACAATGGTACCTTAAAACTTGTCAGGATTGGGGAAGAGACTATGCAACTACCTCTCATTCCCCCTCGGCATGCCCCTCAGTTAGTATAGACATAGACCCTTCTCAGGCTCCCCAGGACCGTGGGACCCTTCCTGATCCCCCTAAAAATACCACCCTAATGAATAAGGCTCCAATAATTACCAACTGCCTTTATCCAGTTTTAAATCCTGGAGACACATTGACCCCTGTGGAGGAGGCTACCTGGGAGAAGGAAGCAGCTCGCTACAATTCAGAAGACCCTCCACCTCTCAGGACCCTGCCACAGCCTATAGGACTTACACATCCACCTCCCTCCTATTTCCCTACTGCCTTTTGTGCTCTGACCCTTCAGGGTAAAAATGCCCCCCCCCCCGATATTTTTTCCCACTTCCCTTGCCTAACCTGGCTCCCTTGAAAGCATCCTTACAATATAGAAGGGAACAGATCCAACCTTTAAAAGAATTAAGATCGCTTCAATCTGAGCTATGTTCATTAGCCTTAGGTACGGAGTCAGTGCAACTGTCCCACAGCGGTCTAATACAAAGGTGAAGCCACTCCATCGGCCTGTGCTCGCATTCCCAGTCACCACCAGTCAGATAGATAAGCCTGCCCAGGCTGAGGTCAAAGACTTAGATGAGTATCAAGAGGAGGAAGCGAGGAAGTGAATCAAGGAGATCAAGACTCAGAGGATGAGAAGTTCACCCCTAGGCAGGAAGGAACCCAGAGTCTACAAAAAATTAAGCCTGCATTTTCTTGAAAAACTTAAAAAGGCTTGTGCTCACTATGGCCCCACTGCGTGCTACATGTTGCCTTTATTAGAAATCCACAGCACACAATGGCTTACTCCCAATTATTGGAAATTTTTAGACCAAGCTACCCTCAGTGCCAGAGACTTCCTGTTATGGAATGCAGATTTCAAAGAGCACTGTCGGGAAACTGCTCAAAAAATATTAACTAAGGCCTCCTCTAAATCCGGGACTTATGTTAAGCTAGTGGGCAATGAGCCTTTTTACACTAAAACTAAACAGGCACATTTCCCTGCTGGACTTTTGACGCAGATTCAGATGGCTTCCTTATATGCTTGGAGACACCTCCCTCAAAAGGCCTTGGCTACCACTTCTCTAGCAAAAATTTGACAAGGGCCCGGAGAGCCTTATAGCTACTTTGTTCCCTGGCTTAACCTAGCTGCAGAATGCTTGCTTGGACCAAGCCAAAGCGAAAGCACCTTTGTAAAACATCTTGCCTTTGAAAACTTCAACCCGGCATGTCAGGATGTTTTTTGACCACATAAGGATAAAGGGAAACTTTCTGACTTTATTAGACTCTGTGCAGGGGTGGGTGCAGCCCATGCCATGGATCTTGTCCTAGGTGCCGCTTTTACCAAGAACTTTCACAATCCTGGCTCAAATACTTGCTTTACTTGTAAACAACCTGGCCATTTTGCACGCAAGTGTCTGACAGGCAAACAAAGCCTAGGAATAGTGTCTCCTCAAACTGGGGCTAAACCGCCCCAAGCTACCCTTTGCCCTAGATGTGGTAAAGGTCATCACTGGGGCAGTGACTGTAGATCTAAGACAAATGCCCTCAGACAGCCTATTTCTTTCCTCTTCTTGGGAAACTCCCTGCGGGGCCAGCCCCTGGCCATGACATCTCCCAGGACAAACCCAGGGGCAATAAAATTTGTTCCCTCCCAAACTCCCAACCTACCTCAAAATCCTTCTCCAAAATTGCCTCCCTCAAACTAGCCACCCCTGGCAGTGCAGGATTGGACTTCTGTGTCACCACCGATACTATATTAGACTCAATGCAAGGGCCCCAGATAATACCCACTGGAATTATGGGTCCCCCTCCATCTCATATGTGTGCCTTTATTCTTGGAAGAGCCTCTACTAACTTACAAGGTGTTCATTTTTTCCCTAGCATTAATGATTATGATTTCACTGGAGAAATAAAAATACTGGCCACAGCTATTAATGGAGTTGTGGCCATCGCAGCAGGAACAAGACTTGCAAATTAATACTCCTTCCCTTTTATCCAGCAGGCACTTCCACCGCCCAAACCTACCGAGGGGGACTGAATCCTTGGGCTCCTCTGATGTATATTGGGTTCAACCCATTTCTCACAATAGACCCACCATATCCTTACTTATTGAAGGAAAAGAATTCCAAGGAATTCTAGGTACTGGAGCTGTTGCCACAATTATTTCTCCAAAATACTGGCCATCAGCTTGGCCCCTCACCCCATCCTTGACTGACCTTAAAGGGATAGGACAGTCAAAAAATCCTCTGGTCAGCTCTAGGGATCTTCGCTGGACTGATAAAGAGGGTAATAAAGGAATGGTGACTACTTTTGTTGTTCCTGACCTCCCTGTTAACCTATGGGGCCGAGATATTTTGAGTCAAATGGAAGTTATTCTGGCCAGTCCCAATTCCATAGTGACTCATCAAATGCTTCATATCAATTCTGTCCATGGTACAGGCCTTGGGAGACTGAGACAAGGACTGGTTGAGCCTATACAACCCATACAAAAAACAAATACATAGGGACTTGGGTATTCGGATTTTTAGTGTCGGTCCCTGACTCTCCTGTACCCCATGGAGATAAACTTATTTGGGAGACTCAGACTCTTGTGTGGGTGGATCAGTGGCCCCTTACCCAAGAAAATTTGGAGGCTGCCTCCATGTTAGTGCAGGAAGAGCTGGCAGCCGGCCATGTAGAGCCCTCAACCTCACCATCGAATACTCCTATTTTTGTTATCAAGTAAAAATTAGGCAAGTGGTGCCTTTTACAATATTTGTGTGCCATTAATAAAGTTATGCACCCGATGGGAGCCCTACAGCCAGGCATTCACACACCAGTGGCTATTTCCAAAAACTATTGTAAAATGGTTATTGACTTAAAAGATTGTTTTTTTTACCATTCCTTTACATCCTGAGGATAGACCCTATTTTGCCTTTAGTCTCCCTTGCATTAATTTTCAGGGCCCTATGCAGAGATTTCAGTGGAAGGTTCTTCCCCAAGGTATGGCCAACAGCCCTAGTCTTTGCCAAAAATACGTTGCTCAAGCAGTACACCTTGTGAGAGAGTGATGGCCACAAATTTATATTTTACATTATATCGATGATTTGTTAATTGCTGCACCTAATACACATGACCATAATAATTGTTACTTGGACCTTTACAAAATCCTCACTAGCTTGGGACTAGAGATAGCTCCTGATAAGGTTCAAACACAGAACCGTTATAGCTATTTGGGCCTTAAACTTCAAGATAATCAGATCCAAATTCCTAAGATACAACTACGGTTGGACCATCTTCACATCCTTAATGATTTTCAAAAATTACTGGGGGATATTCAATGGCTATGAATATATTTAAAATTACCCACTTGTGTACATTTGCCCCTTAATGATATTTTGAGAGGTGATTCCCACCCCTCCTCCCCTCAAAAGCTTACTCCTGAGGCATGGCAGGCATTAAATCAAGTCACAGAAGCCATTGCCCAAAAGTTTGTTACACAAAATTCTTATAACCTTCCTCTGGTTCTGGTTATTTTACACACTCCTCATACACCCACAGGAATATTTCGGCAGTGAAATACACATTTTAAAAATAAAGGCTACTCCTTGCTTTGTGTCCATTTACCCACCACATCCTCCAAGGTTATTACTGTTTATCTTGCTCAGGTAGCTTCTATTATTTTTAAAGGTCGTTTGCTAACTCGACAACATTTTGTCAAAGACCCTGATAATATTTTAATTTCATTTACTAAGGACCAAAACCAATATTTACTACAGACAGAGGATGTATGGGGTATTGTCCTATCAGGCTTTTTGGGAACAATTGATAATCACCTCCCCAAAGACCCCCTTTTACATTTTGTCCAGTTACATCCATTTATTTTTCCCAAAATTACTCAAAAGGCTCCCATTCCTCAATTCCTTACTGTCTTTACAGACGGTTCCAGTAATGGCCGAGCAGTCTTTGTTGTCAATAACCAGCCTACCACCTTTGATGCTGTCTATCATTCAGCACAGTTTGTGGAATTGTTTGCCATAACACAAGTTTTTAAAACATTTTTTTGATAATCCTGTTAATATTTATACGTACAGTGCCTGCATTGCTCATTCTGTGCCCCTGCTGGAGATTTCACCCACCATTAAGACTTCTTCCAATGTGGGCTTTCTGTTTCACCAGCTTCAGCAGCTAATTCAGGCCAGACAACACCCATTTTTCTTAGGACACATGAGGGAACACTCTGATCTTCCGAGCCCTCTAATACAAGGTAATGCCCAAGCTGATGCAGCAACTCGTTTCATCTTTCCAATTTTTGATGGCTCCATTCAAAAGGCCACGGAGTTACACAATCTTCACCATATAAATTCACAGAGCCTTCGATAACTATGTAAAGAGAGAGAGAGGTTAAAGATTCATGCAAAGCTCTGATGGAGGTTTCTAATATCTTCGTTTTGGTCTATTGCTGTCATATTTTTTGTCATTTGTTGAGTCCCATGGATAAAGGCAGTAGTTCCCGTGCCCACCAGTGCAGCAATTCCTATTCCTAATAAGATGGCTAAAGGGAGGGATATATATTTTCAGTGGAACAGGGTTGTATGCCCCCCCTATTTGATTTCAAATGAACCTGTGTTATGATAGTGCACTCTGGGAAACATCTGCACCATTACATAATTAATCATATCTGTTGACCATTTCATGAAAACATAAACAATATTTAAGTATATAGAATAATACTGTTGTAGGGACGGACGAGGCAAGGCAACCTAAGATAGCACCAAAAACAGGGAAACAGTCCTAATTGGGTGCAACTGGATTCAGAGGGCATTGCTTCTGTTGTAATCAATTCATCCCCTGAACCCCAAGTTTAGATAGTTTCAGAATTTTGTACCCAACATGTAAGGGAAGGGGCTCAGAAGTTCACAGTTTGCAGAAGTTAACAAAAAGCAAATTTTGTTTCTGTTTTTTTCTCTATTCTGTGCAAGTTTACTTTTAAAGGACGCCTGGGAGGGTGAGAGCTTTTTCTTCCCTTTCCTTTTCCCCCCTGCCAGCTGTTACCAAGGAGCCTAGTTGGTAACTTCTTAATCTTAGAAATGTAGGCATCTCTGTGAAGCGCCAGCTCAAGGCCAGAGGCATTGTTCACATATTTTGGGAAAAACTAGTAAGGGGTTGTCTAGCTTAGAAGTGCTGAGTTTTTTAGCCAGTGGCCAAGTAGAACAGGGCAATACAAAAAGTGAAAGTTTATCTACATTGAACTCTTTTATATGGAGCCTTTTGCTGAAAGTTCTAAAGTCAGCCATGGTGAAGACTTCTGGAGAAGGTCAGTTAATACTTTTCTGTGGGCCTGGCACAGAGGGGAAACACGGGGAAGGTGGGGCTGAGAGCAGCTCCGAGGATCTGAGAATGAGGAAGGAGGGATGTAAAAGAATAATTTGAGAAATGGTTTGGGATTTTCCTAGCAACAAAAACTTGAGCAGTAGAACAGGTAGAGCAGAGGGGAAGACGGGAGTGAGTATCCCAAAACGCATGTGAGGGACTTTAAATTCTTAGTAAACTGTTTTCAGTGATGACAAAGCAACTTTAAAGGCCATTTTTATTACATCTTGAATAGGGGTCTGAGGACTCTCCTCAGCTGGTTTGAGCTTTGGGTTAGCTGAAAAGAGGACCTGGTGGCACCCGGTGTGGGCACTGACAGGAGAAGAGAGGAGTGAGTGGGTGGAGGGGTACTTCAGTAACTGCTAACTCAGCAAGGGGGCAATGGTCTGAGAACCAGCGAAGGTTTGGGTTTTTGATCTATTAATTGAAGGGAAGAAATCAGGTTTCTGAAGTGGGAGTGACAGCAGAGACTCTGGAGCAGAAGACTGAAGGTGAGGATCTATTGGATAAGCAGAGTTCAGGATGTGAGTGAAGGAGGGAAAAGGCCTCCACATAGGGGAATCTCCTTTCACCCTTTTGAGCACTTGCAGATGTTAAAAAGGTCATGCAGAATTTGAGGATCTAGAGACCCCTCTGGGAGCCATTGGTTTTTGTTATCTAATTCGTAATATGGCCAATGCTGTGCACTGAATTTGATGAGGAGTTTGGGTTCCATCAGGCAGCCCCTGTATGCTCACATCCCCATTACTTACAGAAGAAGTCGGCTTTCCCCCCACACACTCATGGCTGTTTGTGGCTTTGATGGTGGGTCGGGCAAACATAGTAATCTAGGCTAGCCAACCTGCATCTGGCTCGTGTGTCCCTACATCCATAATGTTTGTTTCCATTATCTATGGTACGGAAGAGATTTAATGGAATTTTAGTGGAATCCTCTTCATCAGGAATATCCCAATAGGAAAGACCTATAGCCAGCTGACAAATGTCTGGGTAAAGTGATGGTCACCAGGTACCTAAGGGGGCTGTATGCAAGATAGATTATACATCTTTTGCAGTAGAATTTGTGATCAGCCATCACTGCTGCACGGGCTGATGAGGGTTAGGACTACTTGTTGCCAAGGGGAGATTCTATAGCCTTATCCACATGGTGAATATGCAATTTGAAAGTGTTACCAGTCTTTTCCAGTTTCTAGCCAGAGTGTGGACAGGGCACAGGCTTGAGATGAGAGGCATGGATCCAGGAAGTGATTCTGTCTACCTTTACCACTGTAGATGTTATAAGTAGCACCTGGTATTGTCCTTTCCAGCAGGGTTCCAGGGATGACACCTGATATCGTCTTACGTAGATGAAGTCTCTTACTTGATATCGATGTGGAGTCCCCTCGTCCCCAGTTTGTTAGGCAGTGGCCAGCTGTTTCCACAGGTATCACTGAGTTCTTTCAAGAGTTTAAGTCTGTCAAGCAAGGGGGTGTGGAAGGGATCGTTAGGTCTTACAGTTGGGCTTAGGTCACTTACTGGAGGAGAGGCACCCTAGAGAATTTCACAGGGGATGAGGTTACTCAAAAAAACAGAGGGAGTATTTCTTGCATGAAACATTGTTTATGGCAGGAGCATAGTCCAATCTTTTATGCTGGTCTCTAAGCTTAATTTCATTAAGGCCTCTTTAATGCTTCTATTCATTCTTTCTACCTGTTCTGAACTCTGGGGTCTGTTAGCACAATATAACTTCCAATTAATCCCCAGGTTCCTGGCTAACCCCTGACTTACCTGAGCCATGAACGCCGGTGCATTATCAGACCGTATTACCTTAGGCAGGCCGTGTCTTTGAGAAATATCTTCCAGGATCTTCTGGACCACCTTTTGTGCTGTTTCTTTTATTTTTTCTTTTCTTTTTTAGGGGGGAAAGATTCAATCCATCCTAAAAATGTATCTACAAAGACTAGGAGATATTTATGTCCATACCTTGCTGGCTTAATTTTAGTAAAGTCAACTTCCCAGAATTGTCCTGGTCTGGATCCTCATAGGTGCTTTCCTGCAGGAAGCTTGGAAGGGTAAGCATTAACCATTTGATGGACTCGACAGGCTTTTTTTACCCATTCAGCTATTTCTTTTTGCTGTGAGTCAGTTAGTGGAAAACTCTGTTCTTGATACTTCAGAAATACCTGCAGTTTCTTTTAACCAAGGTAAGTGAGTTGATGTGCATTTTCTACTGACATAGTTAGAGCTGTGATTATAGGAGTTTTTACTGAAAGATTTAGAAATTCCACTTGGGGGCCTTCAGGGTGAAAAGTTATTTTGGCCCGGAGCTTGGTGAGCAGATCTCTGCCCATCAATGGGGCCCGGCATTCTGGGATTACTAGGAAGGAGTGATGGATTTTTCCTTTCCCCAGGTCCATGATCCTCTTAGTTGTCCAAGCCAGATATTTACTGCCATTAGCCCCTTGAACTAGAGACCTTTTATTTGATAGAGGCCCCAAAGTGGTCTTAGGGGTGAGTATATTGCCCCTATATCCACTTCAAAGTTTACTGGGTTCCCCTCCACTTCAAAAGTTGCCCTGAACTCAGGGAGGGGATCTGAGCCGCGACTTTCTTAGTCATCCTCCAGAGTCAGAATGGCTGACTGGCGTGGCTTTCTCTTTCTACGGCACTCTTTGGCCCAGTGTCCTTTTTTTTACAGTAGGCACATTGTTCTGAGGCCAGGGGTGGCCTCTGGCATGGGACCAGGTATCCCTTCATGTCTCCCTGTTTCTTAATTTCTGGCCCTTCTGTTGTTGTGACCAGGACCTTAGTCAACACCTTAGTCTGTCTTTTGTTTCTTTTATCCTCCCTTTGCTCCCTTGTCTTCCTCAGTTTCTCTCTTAAGGTATACTTTCTTGTCTTCTGTGACTAAGTCCCTCAAAGTCATATCTTGTAATCCATCTAAGCATTGTAACTTTCTTTTAATATCCAGGGCAGCTTGCCCAATAGAGGCCATCCTGACAGATGTCTTTTGATCCTCTGCCTGAGCATCGAAAGGAGTATATCTCCTATATGCCTCCCTAATTCTCTCTAGAAACATAGAGGGAGATTCATCAGGCCTTTGAATAATCTCTCTTACCTTGGCCAAATTAGTTGGTTGCCTAGCAGACACTCAGATGCCCACTATTAGAACCTGGCCATAAGTGGACAGATGCATTCTAACTTCAAAGGTGTTGGTGTCCCATTTGGGTTGTTTCAAGGGAAAACCAGCTTTGATTAAGATGGGAAGATGTGTTGGTCTCCAATCTGGCCCGAGGATTTTTTTTCTAGCTTCCAGGAGAATTCTCTTTTGTTCCTCTGTCATAAAGAGAGTGTCTAGTAATTGTTGACAGTCATCCCAAGTATTCAGGTGTGAAAACATCAATGACTCAAAAAGACCTGTGAGCCGGGTGGGGTCCTCGGAAAAAAAGGGATTGTGATTTTTCCAGTTATATAGGTCTGAAGAGGAGAAAGACCAATATTTGTCAGCTTGCATTTTCCCCCCATGGCCTTCGTCAATCAATGGTCCATAGGGACATAGGGGGAGCATCACGGGAGTTCCAGGGTTTTCAATCATTCGAAGCCAGCGAGTTCCCTCAGCCGGGCCAGCTTCCTCCTGGGGAGGTGGGGCTGTGTGTGCTGTGGGGGAGTTATCTGGAGGGCACAGGGCCAGCTTAGCTTCCTCCAATGGCGGAGAGGCTGAGTCAGCTGCAGGGGAATCACTTAGAGGGGGTTGGTGGTTGGGGGATGAGGGCAGGGTATGAGGAGGGGGGTGAGAGTCCAGTAGAGTCAAATCTTGTGACTCAGGGAGAACAGAGGGTGGTGGAGGAGGAGGAGCAGAGGGTTTGAGAGATCATGGGGGAAGCAGTACCAGCAGGGAAAGGGACAAGGAAAGGCTTCACCGATGGAAGAGGAGACTTGCAGAGGTCCTGCAAAGTTAAGATACATGGCTGTTGATCAGGATGGCTATGTGTGCGCAGCTGAAAGACAATATCTCTGACTTTTTAAATTAGTGGGAAGTATAAAGATGATTCTAGGGGCAATCCGACTTGAAAGGTGAAACATTCTGAGGCACAGACAGTCTGGCAAGTCTGCAGTTTTACAGAAAAAGAAAGATTCTGAGCCCTTAAGCGAACTTTGGTCCAGTGATCAAGGGTCAGGGACAGAGACATTGAAGTGCTCTGTCCCATATTGAAAGATACACAAACAGTGAATGCAACAACACACAACACAGACAAGACAAGACAATAAAGACAGGCAATGGACGTCCAAAACTGAGACCAGGACTGCGTAGCAGGCAAAATCCTATGGGCTGGCAATACCGAATCTGAAACAAAAAATCACTGAGTCGAGGAGACAATTGTTCCTCGATTTCTCGAGTCCTCGGTGGCATCCCCCAATACCATTATTCATGCAGCAGACTGATTCCTAACCCAAATCGAACATGTTATCAACCCTAACCATACATTGTTACCTCAATCTAACTTTACAGAAGAGCAGGGACAGAGTTGGTCTTACAATCCAGGAATGTAGGGGATCTTCCACCTGCTGAGAACCTCAAAGATCCATGCAAAAATGATCCCTGAAGAAGATGTAGGCAACTTTGAAGGACCTGATTGAGCAAAAGTCATCTTCCATGGCGAACAACCTGGTCATGATGAAGGGTTGTGTCTGAATCAGCCTCTCTATTCTTAATGTAGAGAAGATGGACCAAATGAGACCTGTGTGGAGAGTTGTTCCCAGGTGCCTATGGTTTATATACCATTCTAACTTGTGAATGTGTCACAGGAACCAGGGGCAGCTTCCATCTCATGGGACCCTTGGAAGCAACTGTTAAGACAAAATGGTTGCCAAGGCAGTGAACACATTCTGTTCCTGAAGGAAGTGACCTCACCTCACTTCCTTTGTGATGGAACTCTCTGATCTTGGGATCCAGGAAGCCAGTTAAACAGTGCCAGATTTAGTCCCAGTCCCAGTGTTCTCACTTTTTGGATTTCCCGAGGACAGGGTCATTCTTTCTTGCTAACTACTGATGTTAGGATGTCGAAATGGCAGAAAAGCTCTGAAGAGGTGCCTTTCCTGAGAAAGAAGGTAGTGCCTCACTGCTGACTCCTGACAACTTCAGAGAGTTGGCCAAAGACACAAGATCTGAGACAGGACAGGCTATTTTGGAGGAACATTGTATGGCCCTCCAGTCAGAAGACACTCCGGATAGTCACAGACCTACTTGTGGGAAGGAGGTGCCTTTGTGGGTTTGGGTATGAGTTTGTGGTTTTGTCTCATGTTCTGAGAATAGGTAGGAAAGGCGGTTTGTTTGGTTTGGAGTGAACTATTTCTAGTAAGTCTTTTGACAAGGTGAGTGTTTCTATGTCTGTAACTCACTGTCCGTGGTTGTAGACATTAGAAAAGATAATGCATCAGTGGATGTGTCCTGTCTATGAGAAAGCTCCCCAGCATTCATCCTACCAAGTTTATGAATGGACTGCCGCTTGCCTTATGGATGGCCAACTCCTGCTATGTGTGCATCCAAAACCAAAATGGCTAAAAGAACAGTCATTGTGGATAGAGTCTCTTGACTTCCTCTGTAAGGTTCCTGATCTCAATTAAGTGAGAATAGAGATCCTTTGGGTCAAGTGAATTCTTTAAATCCTACAGAGGCTAGCTCATAGTTGCTTGGGTTTTCTCATGACATTAATTCACATAAAGAATCTAAAATGCACAGTCAGTAGGCCTCAAATTGGAGAAGCGGAGCAGTATTAATGGCAGGCCTATTTGATCACTCCTGGTTCACAGGAAGCATGTCCAGGCCACCATGACATTAGGCAAATGAGGCGCACGGGAGCTTATTTTGTACACTGCCTTGGGCTGCACCCCTCATGGAAACCTCCAGCCAGGTTTTATGATGAGTGTCTATATATAAGAAGATGAGGGCAATGTGGGAGTTTTTTGGTTTTAATTGTGGTCATTTGTGTGGTGGTAGGAAGAGATGACTGGGTCCACCTGGGCTTGAACTCTGGTGTGATTCCCCATAAAGACTGAGTTCTGGAGTTGACCTCAAAGAAGTATTGCCATGAATTGTGTTGGCATATTAGGAGGCCACGCATAAGATTCCCCCTTGGAAACTGAGATATAGGCCCTGGGTGGCTTTCCACAGAGCACTGGGAATCTCAGCCAGGATATCACATGATTTTATTGTGAAAGATTTGGCAGCCATAGTTGAGAGTCAAAACACACATGGACTTCACATTGTAGACCTCAATGGGTCTGGCTTCATGTGACATTTTGGCCACTCTTTTGGAAGCCTTGACTGTGAGAGTCCTCGAGAGATTTCATTGAAATTAGCTTCCTCACCATTTAATGGTTATTGAAATAATTGAAACACTCAGTGCCTCCAACTTCATTCTTGAAAAATGGCTCCATATATACCATAAAATTTTTGAAATTCCCATGACCAGGTGGCACTGGAGAACCACTGGATATCCTGTTGCTGATCATGAGTGTGCCAGATACTGCCTTGATTGACTGGGTTTCACAAAAATGGTGTAGATCAGAGATGCCAGTTAGTTGGAGCCTGCTGAATAGTGGGCCTAGAGCAAAGGTGGGCAGGTGTGAGATAAAACAGCTGTGGTGGTTTCATGTGGATCTACCATTGGCATCCAAATGGCTTCTGACTGACATTGTGCAGTCAGCAGACCCTTATATGTAAAGGCATCATGTTGTATGGATAGGTTTCAGGGCAATGTTCAGAATCAGGTTGCTTTGGTCAAGGGGGCAAGCTATGTTCGACAGAAGCCTGGTTGGTGCATAATCCTACAGGCCCTGTCCCACCACACGTGACAGAACGCCCTCCAGCACTGTGTCTCAGTTGAACTCCTTGTATTTTGTGAAGCAAATACCGAACTCCCAGTGCAGCATCAAGAAAAACCACAAAAATTGGAGGATGAGCAAATGGGTTCACAGTCCACACGAGGAGACACTTAGAACCCAGTGGCCACAGTTGACCTACAAAGAGAGATTTCAGCACTGCAGCCTCGTGTTCATTGGAAAATAAGATACCATGTCCTCCAGGTCACATAGATGAAGACACATCTTTGATGGTCTTACTACAAAGGAAGCTAAAGCTCCTGACAACCACTTATATTTCAAGTGCCCAATCTCAGAGGCATTTTCTCCAGAAGTCTTTAGGCCAGCAGAGCTTCATGTTTGTGGAGTGTTTACCATGTCACTTACTTTTGGAAACTCCTCTTCCACCTCCAAGTTTGTGAACTCCTGAGCATATTCAATTCCTGATATGTATTCACAGATTTTCTAACTCATCTCCTCTAAATGTCGTATTTGGTGCGAAGGTAATGTCAAGGCATTGTTCTGGATGAGAGTGGGAAGATTTTTGTGTAGCACATATTTGTATACACATTGGATTCATTTTCCAATTTTTCATTCAAAATACTCAATCCCTGACACTATACCATACCCTACTAGGCTCTGACTACTATTCCTGACATGATGGAGAATAATAACCCAAACAGAATAGAAATACAAGAAAATCAGAGGAGGCATGGTGTACATTTGGACTTGCCTTTTCCATTATATAGCGTAGGAGTTATAAATCTAGTCAATTTTTTGTTTAAAGAGTTCTCCATGTGTTTTTAAATTTATCAAATATGTGAATTCCTTTCTCCCCCATTTCTCTGTATCCTATTCAGTATATGTATTTTTATATGCACATATAAAATCGTATCTTGTATCATACGTACTTTCTTGTGAGGTGGCTGACATGTCAGATACAAATTGTGAGAAGAGATCACTCCTCCTAAACGCTGTTGAAACTAAAAATTCAACTTATGGTTGGGCTTCCTAGTTGAACAACTTTATACATAAATCCATGTTCAGTAAAATGAATATTTTTGGATACGTGGATGATATATATTTCACAATGAATTTTGATTGGTATATATATTGCTAGTTTTTAATGTCTCTGTGTATGTGTGTGTGTGTGTGTGTGTGTATATATATATATATATATATATATATATATATATATATATATATATATACACTGTCCAGATTTTTAAACATATGAAATATATGTGTCTTTGGCCACTCTTTGGGAAGCCTTACCTGTGAGAGTTCTGTAGAGCTTTCATTGAAATGAGCTTCCTCAACATTTAATGGTTCCTGAATGAATTGAAACCCACAGTGCCACAAACTTCATCCTTGAAACATGGCTTAATAAATACCATGAATTTTTTGAAATTCCCATGACCAAGTGTCACTGGAGAAACTTTGGATGTCTTCTTGCTGATCATGAATGTACCAGACAGTGCCTTGACTGACTCTGTTTCATGAAAATTGTGTAGAACAGAGATGCCAGTAAGTTGGAGCCTGCTGAGGAGAAGTGGGCCCAGAGTTGTGGTGTGCAGGTGTATGATAAAACATCTGAGGTGGGGCCATGTGGATCTGCCATTGACTTCCGAGTGGCTTTTGGCTGACATGGTGCAGCCAGCAGACCCTTATATGTAAAGGCATCTTTTTATATGGAGAGGTTTCAGGGCAATGTTCAGAATCAGTTTGTTATGGACAAGGGGGCAAGCTATGTGGGGTAGAAGCCTGGTTGGTGAATTCTCCTGAAGACCCTAACCCTCCACATATGACAGAACTCCCTCCTGCTCTGTGTCCCAGTTGAACTCCTTGTATTTCATGAAGCAAATACAAAAACCCCAGTGCAGAACCAAGAAACACCACGACAATTGTAGGATGACCAATTGGCTTCACAGTCAATACGAAGAGACACTTAGCCCACAGTGGCCACAGATTACCTACAAAGAGAGAATACAGCACTGCTGGCTCATGTTCTTTGGAGAATAAGAAACCAAGTCCTCCAGGTCACATAAATGCAGACCCATCTTTGATGGTATCACTACAAAGGACAGTAAATCTCCTGAGAACAACATGTAGTTCAAGTGTCCAACCTCAGAGGCAGTTTCTCAAGAAGTATTTAGGCCAGCAGAGTTGCATGATTGTGGAGTGTTCATCCTGTCGCTTACTTTTGAAAACTCCTTTACAACCCCCAAGGTTGTGGTCTCCTGAGCATTTTCCATTCCAGATATGTATTCACAGATTTACTAATTCTTCTCCTCTAATTGTGTCTTACTTGGGGTGAAGGTAATGTCAAGGCATTGTTCTGAATGAGAGTGGAAAGATTTTTTGTAGCACATATTTCATACACAATGGATTCATTTTCCTATTTTCCATTCGAATTACTGAAACCCTGACACTAACCCACACCCTACTAGACTCTGACTACTAATCCTAATATGATGGAGAAAAATAACCCAAACAGAATAGAAATACAAGCAGTTCAGAGGAGGCATGGTGTATAGTTGGACTTGCCTTTTGCATGATAAAGTGTAGGTGTTATAAATCTGGTCAATTATTAATTGAAATAGTTCTTCATGTGTTTTGAAAGGTATCAATTATGTGAATTCCTGTCTCCCCTTAACTGTTGCCTATTCAGCACATGTATTTTTATATGCACATATAGAATCCTACCTGGTACCACACGTACATTCTTGTGAGGTGGCTGACGTGGCAGATACAAATTGTGAGAAGAGATCACTCCTCCTAAACGCTGTTGGAACTGAAAATTCAACCTATGGGTGAGCTTCCTAGTTGAACAACATTATACATAAATCCATATTCAGTAAAATAAATATTTTTGGATCTGTGTATGATATGTATTTCATGATGAATTTCGATTGTCATATATATTGCTACTTTTTTATATCTCTGTATGTGTTTTGTGAAAAATCTACACTCTCTAGATTTTTCAAAATATGAAATATATGTCTCTTATTATACACTCCCTAAATTCATTCATGTTCATGTATGTGGTTTTATAATCAACTTTTCACAAGATTATTTTCAGATATATTCATCCACCTCAAATACATATTTGTTTTCTAGTACTGAAAACTCACTTCAGTGAAGGGTGCATACAAATCCTTATATTTCTACAGTAACTGACCCAGGTTAACATCAATACAAGTAGATTCCTATGGGAAATGTTGTGCATTTTGATGTTCATTTTTATTCAACACTGGTACATTACTATTTCTTCAGTTTATGGACATCTTAGAAAATAGATTTCTTCCACATTTCACAAATTTAAATGCATTTGGTACACTTTCTATCACTTCCTGCTTAAGATTCCTCCTTTTTTTTTGACTGGTTTTTTCATGATAGTTCTTCCTAACGCATTATTTTTGATTTCCATAATCTTTTTGAAGCAAAACTCACACTCTCTTTATGATAAACCATAACACTTACATTACCATTAGATGTATAATTGGATGGAATGAATGATTGTATATCAATGTAAGATTTCCTGTATATTTTCAGATATCAATTTATTCCAATTTCCAAATTTGATACCAGTTATATTATTTATTCCCAGTATGGACTATTCATGCATTATCTCTATATTCATAGAAAAAGCATACACCTATTTTTATCCCCAATACTATTTAATGAGTTTTCAAAATATAGCTCCCCTTAATGGTAGAAGAAATACTCATGTCACCAGAACTACATATATATTTTATCACAGTAATATTTTGGAAAAAAATGCAAAGATCACACTTATGTCTGTACCAACTCCTAATTTGAATGTGAGTATGAATTACTAAAAACATCCATGTCCAGGATGCCTAAGGCTCTCAAATGTCAATTCTATTGGTGAGTACATATCTGTTTCATCCTAAGATTATATATTCAATCTCAACCCTGTTGAAAATGTCTAAACCTATCACTCACTTTATACTTTGCCTGATTTCCTAATGTCACTATTGATATCTATTTTTCTACATATTTTGCCCAGTTCATCATAGTGACTGATTCTTCAGATTTGCTGACATTTACATTCACTCTCTAACGAAAATCCTATTACTAAAAAAGTCTTGGTCCAACTCCTAGACTCACTCTTCTTCCTAAACTTACTAACTTCCTAATCCTCCTGACTACCACTTTTTGACTGGATGTTCTCTTTTATATTCAATCATCTGAGGTACAGTGTTTTAGCCTACAGATGTTGCACATCGTAGGATATATATCTTATTCACAAATTCACAAATTTATAGGCATTTGCTTCACTTTTAATCACTTCCTGCGTCAGAACACATGTATTCCTCCAGGTTTCTTGACTGTTTTTTTCATGAGACTTCTTTCAAAACACATTATTTTCGATTTCCAAAAACACTTTTGAAGCAAAACTCACACATTCTTCATGATACATCATAACGCTAATATTATCATTAGATGTATTACTGGTTGGAATGAATGATTGTATATCAATATAAGATTTCCTGTACATATTCAGATATCAGCTCAATCCATTACTTAAAGTTGGAACAAGTTTTATATTTTATTCACAGTATGGTCTATTCATGCTTTATCTCTATATTTATAGACACAGGGTACACCTCTTTGTACCCCCAATACTAATTTTACATCTTTAATATATTGCTCCGAGAAACGGTGGAAGAAATACTCATGTCACCTGATCTACATATACATTTTATCACAGAAATATTCTGGAAAAAAATGTAAAGGTCACACTTATGACTGTATCAAAGCCTAAATGGAAAGTGAACATGGATTACTAAAAACATCCATGTATAGGTTGCCTTTTGCTCTCAAATGTCAATTCAATTGGTGACTACATATTTGTTTCTTCCTAAGATTACGTATTCAAACTCAACCCTGTTGAAAGTGTCTAATCCAGTCACTCACTTTATACTTTGCCTGATTTTGTAATGCCTCTATTGATATCTGCGTTGCTACATATTTTCCCCAGTTCATCATACTGAGTGACTCTTCATATGTCCTGACATTTACATTCACTCTCTAACCGAAACCCTATTGCTAAAGACATTTTGTTCCAAATCCTATATTAACTCTTGTTTTTAAACCTACGGAATATCTTCCTAATCCTACTGACTATCCCTTTTTGATTGGATGTTCTCTTCTACATTCAATCATCCAAGGTAAAAGGTTCTATGCCATTGTATATCGTGTTATCTGAGACATCTTTGCAGAACATAATTCAAATCTAAGTATCCCAATCAAGGGCCCAATGCCCTTCTGGGCTTCAAATCATACCGAGATTTCTGTTTTCATACTTATATTTCACCTCTGTATACTTGTAAATATCGCAGGAAATGATTACTAACCCAAAATGAACCTGTTACTATCCCTAAACATACACTGTTCCCTCAATCTCATTTTACAGAAGAGCAGGGACAGAGTGGTTCTTACAATACAGGAAAGTAGTGGACTTTCCACCTGCTGAGAACCTCAAATGTCCATGCAGAAATGATACCTGGAGAAGTTGTAGGTATGTATGTAGGACCTGAGAGAGCAAAATTCATCTTCCATGGCAAACAACCTGGTCTGGATGAGGGATGTGTCTGAATCAGCCTCTCTATTCTTATTTTAGAGAAAATGGACCGAACCAGGCCTGTGTGGAGAGCTGTTCCCGGGTGCCAGTGGTTGATATACCATTCTAACTTGTGAAATTGTCACAGGAAGTAGGGGCAGACTCCATCTCATTGGACCCTTGGAAGCAACTGTTAGGACAAAGTTGTTGCCAAGGCAGTGACCTCATTCAGTTCCAAAGAAAGTGGCAAACCTCATTTTCTTAGTGATGGAACTCTCTGAACTTGGTATCCAAGAAGCCAGGCACCGGGGGGCAGTCTCAGTCCCAGTCCCAGTGGGCTCACTTGTTAGGATTTACCAAGGACAGTGTGAGTCTTTCGTGGTAACTACTGATTTGAGGATGGCCAAAAGCCAGGAAAGCTCTGAAGTGGGACCTTTCCTGAGAAAGCAGGCAGTGGCTCACCACTTTTTCCTGACAACTTCACAGAGTTGGCCAAGGAAACCAGATGTGAGAGAGGACAGGCCATTTCAGGGGATCATAGTATGGCCCACCATTCAGAGGACACTCCAGATAGTCACAGACCTACTTGGGGGAAGGAGGTGCCATTGTGGGAGTGTGTGTGGATTTTTGGTTTTGTCTCATGTTCTGAGAATAGGTTGGAAAGGCGGTTTGTTTGGTTTGGAGTGGACAGTTTCTAGTATGTTGTTTGACAAGGTGAGTGTTTCTTTGTCTGTGTATCCCAGTATGTCCATTGTTATAGACATTAGAAAAGAGAATGCATTAATGGATGTGTCCAGTCTAGTATAAATCTTCCCCTAATTATTTCTGGCCAATTTATGAATGGACTGCAGCTTGTCTTATCGATGGGCAACACCTGCTATCTTCCTAAGTTGAAGTTTTCTTCCTGAATTCTGGCCACTCTCCAGAATAGGCTCATGGTTTTGTGTCCAAGATATGTACCGCCTCCAAGCTCTGTGACATGGCCATGTACTGGAGAGCTGAAGAGAATGGCGAGCATCTCAGAAAACTTGGATATCATGGTGATCAGGAAAGTCTCAGTGGAAAAACCCTGCTTGGGGCCTTTTGCTTACTTATTGTTGTGTTGCACTGAATGTCAGGAAGGTCTTTGCCTCAGGCCACCTCTTTGTGAAGCCTGAAGAAAACTGTTTTCTTTCCAAATCCTATATTCAAATGGAAATGAATGGGCATCAACTGTGGCTCTTCGCTTAATTGCTTTGGAAAGGGATGTGTCTGAATTAGCCTCTTGGCCCTGTGTGTGGCTGTGGCATAGATTCTCACCACCTGATGGATCTATAGAATGATCTCATGTGTGCATCCAAAACCATAATAGCAAAAAGTCAGTCATTGTGGATGAAGTCTCTCCCCTTCCTCTGTGAGGTTCCTGACCTCCATCAAGTGAGAATAGGTTTTCTTTGGGTCAAATGAGTTCTTCAAAGCCCTGCAGAGGTGCTTGGGTTTTCGCATGACTCCAAATCACATAAAAAATCTATTCCTGAAATTAGTAGTCCTCAAATGGGAGAAACAGAGCAGTATTAATGGCAGGCTTATTTGATCACTTCTGGTTTACAGGAAGGATGTCCAGGCCACCCTGACTTCAGGCCAATAAGGGGCAAGCGAGCTTAATTTGGACATTGTCTTAGGCTGCGCCCCAAATGGAAAACTCCAGTCAGAGGTGAAGATAATTGACTATATGGAAGAAGATGAGGGCCATGTGGGAGTGTTTTCGTTTTCATTTTGGTCATTTGTGTAGCGGTTGGAAGAAATGACTGGGTCCACCAGGGCTTGAACTCTGGTGTGATTCCCTTTAGAGACTGAGTTGTGGAACTCACCTCAGAGAAGTATTGCCATGAAATATGTTGGGATTTTAGGAGGCCACGCATAAGATTCACCCTTGAAAACTGAGATTTAGGCCCAGGGTGGATTTCCACAGAGCACTGGGAATCTCAGCCAGGATATCACATGATTTTATTCTTAAAGACAAGGCAGCCATAGTTGAGAGTCAAAACACACATGGTCCTCACATTGTAGACCTCAATGGGCCTGGCTTCCTGTGACATTTTAGCCACTCTTTGGGAAGCCTTGGCTCTGAGATTTCTCCAGAGCTTTCATTGAAATGAGCTTCCTCAACTTTTAATGGTTACTGAATGAATTGAAACCCACAGTGCCTCCAACTTCATGCTTGAAAAATGGCTAGATAAATACCATGAAATTTTTGAAATTCCCGTGACCAGGTGGCACTGGAGAACCTTTGGATGTCCTGTTGCTGATCATGAGTATAGCAAACAGTGCCTTTATTGACTGAGTTACAAGAAAACGGTGTAGAACAGAGATGGCAGTAAGTTGGAGCCTGCTGACTAGTGGGTCTACAGCAGTGGTGGGCAGTTGTGTGATAAAACATCAGTGGTAGGGCCATGAGGATCTACCATTGGATTCCAAATGGCTCTTGACTTACATGATGCAGCAAGCAGACCCTTATATGTGAAGACATCTTGTTATATGATGAGGATTCAGGCCAATGTTCAGAATCAGGTTGATATGGACAAGGGGGCAATGGGGCAAGCTATGATGGATAGAAGCATGGTTGGTGCATTCTCCTGCAGACCATGACCCACCACACGTGACAGAACTCCCTCAAGTACTGTGTCCCAGTTGAGCTCCTTGTATTTTGTAAGGCAAATACCAAACTCCCAGTGCAGCTGCAAAAAACACCACAAAAAGTGGAGGAGGACCAAATGGCTTCACAGTTCACATGGGGAGACACTTAGTCCCCAGTGGACACAGTTTACCTATAAAGAGAGAATTCAGCACAGCTGCCTCATGTTCATTGGAAAATAAGAAACCATGTCCTCCAGGGCACAGGGATGCAGACCAAGCTTTGATGGTCTCACTACAAAAGAAGCCAAATATCCTGACAACAACATATATTTCAAGTACCCAACCTCAGAGGCGGTTTCTCAAAAAGTTTGAAGGCCAGCATAGGTCCATGTTTGTGGAGTGTTTACCCTGTCCCTTACTTTTGGAAACTCCTCTACCACCTCCAAGGTTGTGAACTCCAGAGCATTTTCCATTCCAGATATGCATTCACTGATTTTCTAACTCTTCTCCTCTAATTGTGGCTTACTTGGGGAGAAGGTAATTTGAAGGCATTGTTCTGGATTAGAGTGCTAGGATATTTTTGCAGCACATATTTGCATACACATTGGATTACTTTTCCAATTTTCCTTTTGAAATACTGAATCCTTGACACTAACACACACCTACTAGACTCAGAATACTCTTCCTAATATAATGGAGAAAAAAACCCAAACAGAATAGAAATACAAGCAGTTCAGAGGAGGCATGTTGTATAGTTGGACTTGCCTTTTGCATTAAATAAGGTAGGAGTTATAAATCTATTCAATTTTTAATTGAAATAATTTTCCATGTGTTTTTAAAGTTAAGAAATATGTGATTTATTTTTTCCCTTTCTCTGTAGCCAATTCACACATGTATATTTATATGCACATATAGAATCCTAACAGGTATCACACGTACATTTTTGTGAGGGGGCTGACTTGGAAGTTAAAAATTGTGAGAAGAGATCACTCCTCTTAAACGCTGTTGGAACTAAAATTCAACATATCGGGTAGCTTCCTCTTTGAACAACATTATACATAAACTTATGTTCAGTAAAATAAATATTTTTGCATCTGTGAATGATATATATTTAATGATGAATTTGGATTGGAATATATATTGCTACTTTTTAATGTCTCTCTTTGTGCGTGTGTGTCTATATATATATATATATATATATATATATATATAGACACACAGATTTTTCAAAATATAAAATATATGTGTCCTATATACACTCTCTAAATTCATTCATGTTCATGTATGTGGATTTATAATGAAATTTATACAAGATTATTCCCAGAAATATTCATCCACCTGAAATACATATTTGTTTCCTAGTACGGAAAACTAACTTCAGTGACTGGTGCATACAAATCCTAATAATTCTACAGTAACTGACCCCGTCTAACATCAATGCAAGTAGATTCCTATGGGACATGATATGTAATTGGACGTTCATTTTCATTCAACACTGGTACAATATTATTTCTTCAGTTTTTCCACATCATAGGATATGAATTTCATCCACAATTCACAAATTGATAGGCATTTGTTTCAAATTTAATCACTTCCTGCTTCAGAACGCATGTATTGTCAGGGTTTCTTGACTGGTCTTTTCATGAGAATTCTTTCCAAACACATTATTTTCAATTTCCATAATCACTTTTGTAGCAAAACTCACAAACTCTTCATGATAAACCAAAAAACTAATATTATCATTACATGTATAACTGGTTGTAATGAATGATTGTATATCAATATAAGTATGGTCTATTCATGCTTTATCTCCATATTCATAGACACAGGGTACACCTCTTTGTACCCCCAATACGAATTTTATGTCTTCAATATATTGCTCCCAGAAATGGTGGTAGAAATACTCATGTCACCTGATCTACATATACATTTTATCATAGTAATAATCTGGACAAAAATGTAAAGGTCACACTATGATTGTACCAAAGCCTAAATGTAATGTGAACATGAATTACTAAAAACATCCATGTCCAGGTTGCCTAATGCTCTCAAATGTCAATCCTATTGGTGACTACATATTTGTTTCTTGCAAGGATTATGTATTCAAACTCAACCCTGTTGAAAATGTCTAATCCTATCACTCACTATATACTTTGCCTGATTTCGTAATGTCACTATTGATATCTGCTTTTCTACATATTTTCCACAGCTCATCATAGTGACTGACTCGTCATATGTGCTGACATTTACATTCACTCTCTAACTAAAACCCTATTACTAAAGAACTTTTGGTCCAAATCCTATACTCACTCTTCTTCCTAAACCTACCAAATATCTTCCTAATCCTACCTACTATCCCTTTTTGACTAGATATTCTCTTCTACATTCAGTCATCCAAGGTACAAGGTCCTATGCCATTGTATATCGATTTAACTTAGACAACTGTGCAGAACATAATTCAAAGCTAACTATCCCAATCAAGGGCCCAATGACCTTCTGGGCTTCAAATCATACCTAGATTTCTGTTTTCATACTTCTATTTCACCTCTATATTCTTGTAAATATCGTAGGTTCCCAATACCATTATTCATCACACAGAATGATTCCTAACAAAAATCAAACCAGTTATTAACCCTAAACATACACTGTTCCTTCAATCTCATTTTACAGAAGAGCAGGGACAGAGTGGTTCTTACAATACAGGAAAGCAGGGGACCTTCCACCTGCTGAGAACCTCAAAGGTCCATTCAGAAATGATACCTGGAGAAGTTGTAGGCAGGTATGATGGTCCTGAGAGAGCAAAATTCATCTTCCATGGCGAGCAACCTGGTCAGGATGACGGGATGTGTCTGAATCAGCCTCTCTCTTCTTATTGTAGAGAAGACTGACCTGACCAGGCCTGTGTGGAGAGCTGTTCCCGGGTGCCTATAGTTGATATACCATTCTAACTTGTGAAAGTGTCACAGAAAGTAGGGGCATACTCCATCTCATCGTAGCCTTGGAAGCAACGGTTAGGACAAAGTGGTTTCCAAGGCAGTGACCTCATTCAGTTCCAAGAAAGTGACATACCTCATTTCCTTGGTGATGGAACTCTCTGATCTTGGTATCAAAGAAGCCAGGCAGCCAAAAGTAGTCCCAGTCCCAGTCCCAGTGGGCTCATTGTTTTGATTTTCCAAGGACAGAGTCAGTCTTTCTTGGTACCTACTGATGTGAGGAAGGCAAATGCCAGGAGAGCTCTGGAGAGGGACTTTTCTTGAGAAAGCAGGTAGTGCCTCACCACTTTTTCCTGACAACTTCACAGAGTTGGCCAAGAAAACCAGATCTGAGAGAGGACAGGCCATTTTCGGGAATCATAGTATGGCCCACCATTCAGAGGACACCCCGGATAGTCACAGACCTACTTGGGGAAAGGATGTGCCTTTGTGGGAGTTGGTGTGTGTTTGTGGTTTTGTCTCATGTTCTGAGAATAGGTAGGAAAGGTGGTTTGTTTGGTTGGATTGGACTGTTTCTACTAAGTTTTTGACAAGCCAAGTCTTTCTATGTCTGTGTCCGTTGTTATTGACATTAGAAAAGAGAATGCATTAATGGATGTGTCCTGTCTAGTATAAATCTTCCCAAAATTTATCCTGCCCTATTTGTGAATGGACTGCAGCTTGTCTTATCGATGGGCAACACCTGCTATCTTCCTAAGTTGGGGTTTTCTTCCTGAATTCTGGCCACTCTCCAGAATAGGCTCATGGTTTTGTGTCCAAGATATGTACCACCTCCAAGCTCTGTGACATGGCCATGTACTGGAGAGCTGAAGAGAATGGCGAGCATCTCAGAAAACTCAGATATCAGGGTGACCAGGAAAGTCTCAGTGGAGTAACCCTGCTTTTTGCCTTTTGCTTACTTATTGTTCTGTTGCACTGAATGTCAGGAAGGTCTTTGACTCAGGCCACACCTTTGTGAAGCCTGGAGAAAACAGTTTTCAAATGGAAATGAAGGGAATCACCTTTGGCTCTTTTCTTAATTGCTTTGGAAAGGGATGTGTCTGAATCAGCCCCTTGGCCATGTGTGCGGCTGTGGCTTAGATTCTCAGCACCTGATGTATCTAAAGAAAGATCCCATGTGTGAATCCAAAACCAAAATGGCCAAAAGAGCAGTCATTGGAATGAAGCCTCTCGCCTTTCTCTGTAAGGTTCCTGACCTCCATCAAGTGAGAATAGAGATCCTTTGTGTCAAATGAGTTCTTCACAACCTGCAGAGGCTAGCCCATAGGTGCTTGGGTTTTCTCATGACTCCAATTCACATAAAGAATCTAACCCCTAAGTCAGTAGGCCTCAAATTGGAGAATTGGAATTTTATTAACGGCAAGCCTATTTGTTTACTCCTGGTTCACAGTAATGGTGTCCAGGCCACCCTGAAGGTATGCAAATGAGGTGCAAGGATGCTTATTTTGGACACTGTCTTGGGCTGTGCCCCTCATGGAAACCTTCAGGCAGAGTTTATGATGAGTGTTTATATGGAAGAAGATGAGGGACGTGTGGGAGTATTTTGGTTTTAATTGTATTCATTTGTGTCACGGAAGAGTTGACTGGGTCCATCTGGGCTTGAACTCTGGTGTGATTCCCCTTACAGACTGAGATCTGGAACTGAACTCAGAGAAGTATTGCCATGAATTGTGATGGGATTTTAGGAGGCCAGGCATGAGAGGTAACCTTGGAACCCGAGGTCTAGGCCCAGGTTGGCTTTCCAAAGAACACTGGGAATCTCAGCCAAGATATCACATGATTTAATTCTGAAAAACTTGGCAGCCATAATTGAGATTGAAAACACACATGGACCTCGCTTTGTAGACCTCAATGGGCCTGGTTTCATGTTACTTTTTGGGCACTTTTTGGGAAGCCTTGCCTGTGAGAGTGCTCCAGAGTTTACTGAAATTAGCTTCCTCAGCATTTAATTTTTCCTGAATGAATTGAAACCCACAGTGCCTCCAACTTCATCCGTGAAATATTGCTGGAAAATTATCATAAAATTTTTGAAATTCCCATGACCAGCTAAAACTGGAGAACCTTGGGATGTCCTCTTGATGATCATGAGTATACCAGACAGTGCCTTGATTGACTGGGTTTCAAGAAAATGGTGTAGAACAGAGACGCCAGTAAGTTGGAGCCTGGTGAGTAGTGGGACTAGAGCAGTGTTATGAAAGTGTGTGATAAAACATCTGTGGTGGGCCATGTGGATCTTCCATTGGCTTCCAAATGCCTTGTGACTGACATGGTGCAGCCAGTAGACCTTTTATTTGATAGAGGGCCCAATGGAGCCTTATGGGCTGAGTATATTGCCCCTGTATCCACTTCAAAGTTTACTGGGGTCCCCTTCACTTCAAAAGTTACCCCGAACTCAGGGAGGGGATCTGAGCCCCAACTTTTGTAGTCATCCTCCAGAGTCAGAATGGCTGGCTGGCATGGATGTCTCTTTCTAGGGCACTCGTGGGCCCAGTGTCCTTTGTCTTTAGAATAGGCACATTGATTTGAGGCCAGGGATGGCGTCGGGCATGGGACCAGGTATCTCTTCCTGTCTCCCTATTTCTTAATTTCTGGCCCTTTTGGTGTTCTGACCAGGACCTTATTCAACGCCGTAGTCTGTCTTTTGTTTCTTTTATCCTCCCTTTGCTCCCTTCTCTTCCTCAGTTTCTCTCTTATAGTATACTTTCTCGGCTTCTCTGACTAAATCTCCCAAAATCATATCTTGTAATCCATCTAAGTATTGTAACTTTCTTTTAATATTTAGGGCAGCTTGCCCAATAAAGGCCATTGTGACAGATGCTTTTTGATCCTCTGCCTGAGGATTGAAAGGTGTATATCTTCTATATGCCTCCATAATTCTCTCAAGAAACATAGAGGGAGATTCATTAGGCCCTCGAATAATCTCTCTTACCTTGGCCAAATTATTTGGAACCCAGCGAAAAGTGGACAGATGCTTTCTTACCTTCAAATTTGTTGAGGATCCAGTTTGGTCGCTTCAAGGAAAGCTGGCTTTGATTATGTTGGGAAGATGTGTCGGTCTCCCATCTGGTCCGAGGATATTTTTTCTAGCTTCCAGGAGGATTCTCTTTTGTTCCTCTATCATGAAGAGAGTCCCTAAAAGTTGTTGACAGTCATTCCAAGCAGGCGGGTATGAAAACATCAATGATTCAACCAGACTTGTGAGCCGGGTAGGGTCCTCGGAAAAAGGGGGATTGTTATTTTTTCAGTTATATAGGTCTGAAGAGGAGAAAGGCCAATACTGGTAGGCTTGCAATTTTCCCCCATTGTTGTCGTCAATCATTGGCCCGTAGGGACATAGGGGGAGCATCACAGGAGTTACAGGGTTTTCAATGATTCACAGCCAGCGAGTTCCTTTATCCGGGCCATCTTCCTCCAGGGGAGGAGGTCTGTGTGTGCCACGGGGGAGTTATCTGGAGGGCCCTGGGCCAGCTTAGCTTCCTCCAATGGCGAAGAGGCTGAGTCAGCTGCAAGGGAATCACTTAGAGTGTGTTGGTGGTTGGGGGAAGAGGAGAGGGGATAAGGAGGGGGAGGAGAGTCCAGTAGAGTCAAATCTTGTGACTCAGGGAGAACAGAGGGTGGAGTAGGAGGATGAGCAGAGGGTTTGAGAGATCGTGGGGGAAGCAATAGGAGTAGGGGAAGGGGCAAGGAAAGGCTTCACCCATGGAGGAGGAGATTTGCAGAGGTCCTACCAATTTAAGGTATATGGCTGTTGATCTGGATGGCTATGTGGGCCCAGCTGAAAGACAATATCTCTGATTTTTTAAATTAGTGGGAAGTAGAAAGATCTTTCTAGTGGCCATCCGACTCCAAAGGTGGGGCATTCTGAGGCTCAGAGATTCTGGCCGGTCCGGAGTTTTATTGAAAAAGAAAGATTCTGAGCTCTTAAGCGAACTTTGGTCCAGTGATTAAGGGTCAGGGACAGAGGCATTGAAGTGCTCTGTCCCATGATGAAAGATACACAAACTAAATGAAACGACACACGACACAGATATAACAACACCATAAAGACAGGCAATGGACGTACATCACTGAGACCAGGAATCAGTAGACAGCAAAACCCGATGGGATGGCAATACCAAATCCGAAACAAAATATCACTGAATCGAGGAGACAATTGTTCCTTGATTTCCTGAGTCCTCTGCGGCGTCCCCCAGGGAGGTGCCCTGTGTCTCTGTGAGAGGTCTCTCAGCCAAAGTCGGAGAGAACTCAGGCTCTTCATCGCAAGCGATATTGCCAAGCCATAACATGAATCCTGAAACCAGAAAGAGGTGCCTTACTTGCTCCGAGAGGAGCCCTTTGGGGTCTCTCGTCCGCCAGTGACGGAACTCGGTGGAACGTCAATATGTAAAGGTCTGGCGAGTGTCAGAGGAAGAGACCACCAAGAGACTGTCTCATGCAACAGCAAAGGGTTTATTTGGGGTCCAGCATGCTGGGGCTCAGAGCTCACTTGAATAGAGCAGAGAGCCCTGACAACAGTTTAAGCAGGGATTATTTACTTTCCTTGAGAGGGCAGGGAGGAAGTATACTGATGGGTAAGGGCGAGTGGGCGGTTTACATGCAACCTGGTGAGGGAGCATATTCTACAGTTTGGCAGTTGGGGACAGTACATTCTGGGAGCAAGATTAGCAAACAGTTCTCAAGATTTCAACAGTGTTTTGTTAAGCATACAGAAAAACAGGAAGTGACAATTAACTATTTTAATAACCTTTCACTACCGACTATCCTTTTGGACTGGATGTTCTCTTCTACATTCAATTTTCCAAGGTACAAGGTCCTATGCCATTGTATATCGATTTATTCAAACCTAAGTATCCCAATCAAGGGCCCAATGCCCTTCTGGGCTTCAAATGTTACTTAGATTTCTGTTTTCATACATATATTTCACCTATGTATTCTTATACACATCACAGGTTCCCAATACCATTATTCATTCAGCAGAACGATTCCTAACCCAAATCAAACCTGTTATTAACCCTAACCATACACTGTTACCTCAATCTAACTTTACAGAAGAGCAGGGACAGAGTTCGTCTTACAATACAGGAATGCTGGGGATCTTCCACCTGCAGAGAACCTCAAAGCTCCATGCAGAAATTATCACTGAAGAAGATATAGGCACCTCTGAAAAACCTGAGACAGCAAAATTCATCTTCCATGGCAAACAACCTGGTCAGGATGAAGGGTTGTATCTGAATCAGCCTTTCTATTGTTAATGTAGAGAAGATGGACCAAATGAGACCTGTGTGGAGAGCTGTTCCCGGGTGCCTATGGTTGATATACCATTCTAACTTGTGAAAGTGTCACAGGAAGCAGGGACAGCATCCATCTCATGGGACCCTTGGAAGCAACTCTTAGTACAAAGTGGTATCCAAGGCAGTGAACTCATTCAGTTCCTCATGGAAGTAACCTCACATCACTTCCTTGGGGAAGAAACTCTCTGATCTTGGGATACAAAAAGCCAGTCAAACAGTGCCAGTCCATGTTCCAGTCCCAGTGGTCTCAATTTTTGGAATTCTAGATAACAGAGTCAGTCTTTCTTGGTACCTACTTTGGACCATCCTGTTTGCATGGCCAAATGGAAGGAAAGCTCTGAAGAGGGGCCTTTCCTGAGAAAGAAGGTAGTGACTCACCGCTGGCTCGTGACAACTTCAGAGAGTTGGTTAAGGACACCAGATCTAAGACAGGACAGGCCATTTCGGGGCAACCTAGAATGCCCCACAGTCAGAGAACACTCCAGATATTCACAGACCTACTTGGGGGAAGAAGGGGCCTTTGTTGGTGTGGGTGAGGGTTTGTGGTTTTGTCTCATGTTCTGAGAATAGGTAGGAAATGCGGTTTGTTTTGTTTGGAGTGAACTGTTTCTAGTAAGTCGTTTGACAATGCGAGTGTTTCTGTGTCTGTGTACCCCACTGTGTCCGTGGTTGTAGATATTAGAAAAGAGAATGCATCAATGGATGTGTCCTGACTAGTAGAAAGCTTCCCAGCATTCATCCTGCCCAATTTATAAATGGAATGCAGCTTGCCTTATTGATGGGCAACACCTGCTATCTTCCTAAGTTCCTGTTTTCTTCCTGAAATCTGGCCACTCTCCAGAAGAGGCTCATGGTTTTGTATCCAAGATATGTGCCACCTCCAAGCTCTGTGACATGGCCATGTAGTGGATAGCTGAAGGGAATGGCGAGCATCTCAGAAAACTCAGATATCAGTGTGACTACTAATGTCTCAGTGGAGAAACCCTGTTTGGGCCTTTTGCTTAACAATTGTTCTGTTGCCCTGAATGTCAGGAAGGTCTTTCCCACATGCCACCCCTTTGTGAAACCTGAAGAAAACAGTTTTCAAATGCAAATGAATGGGCATCACCTGTGGCTCTTTGCTTAATTGCTTTGGAAAGGGATGTGTCTGAATCAGCCTCTTGGCCCTGTGTGAGGCTGTTGCTTAGATTCTTAGATGGATGGATATAAAGAAAGATATCATGTGTGCATCCAAAACCAAAATGGCTAAAAGAGCAGTCATTGTGGATGAAGTCTTTCCCCTTCCTCTGTAAGGTTTCTGACCTCTATCAAGTGAGAATAAGGAAGACACACCAAGCCAATTGATGGCTACTTTTGGAAAAATTGTACCACTGCTGATAGCATCAGCATATATACCCCAACACTACCACAAGTGGCTTCACCAAGAGAGAGTTCACAATGCATAAAAGTGATACATAGTCCTGACAAGTTCTGCAAGAATTTCAGGGATGGCTATTGCAGAAGCTGTAGATTGGTTTTATCTTTGACTTCAACGGCACTGGTATGAAGATAGAAATTCTGGCAATAATGGGTAAAGGAAAATTATTTAACATTCCAGAAGGCACTAAAAGAAAATAATTTTCTTAAAAATTTACATTATTTTGAAGAGAATTATTAAATATAATGAAATGAAAAGATGAAGTAAACAAACAGGTCTGTTAACTTCCTTTTTTGTTCACATATTAAAACAATGCTCAACAGTTGTTTACCCAATTTAAATTAAACCATTTAGATCACGTGAATAAAAAAATATTTGCATACTTTTTTTATGAGCACTCATCATATATGATATATGGACATACGTACATTCAAACATATAACACAAAACACAAGTGTGCACACATAATATAATACATACAACACATAACATAATAGTAAAGGCCTTATAACTTTTCACAGGTGAAATCACCAGTGCAATGTTTAAAAACTCTATAGTCAAAATATAGAACTGATCAGAAAACATTAACCTAGGTCTCAATGAGCTCAAAAAACAAATAAAACTTCATGATACGGGAAAGGGCAATAATAAAATAGATATTGAAAAAAGCATCCCTGTTCTGTCACAGATGTAAGGATAGTGAAACTGGAGTTTTGGATATCAGCTGTTATGGATTTGAGCCAAATCATCTTATTTTGGTCTATAGAAATCGCTTTAGTTAATCTCTCTGAAATCCAAATCGGCTGTTGTTCTTCCTGTGGAAACACACAAACAGACCCCTGACTCCAGACAATCACTGGGTCAGTACTTTAGTTAATCTCTCTGGAATCCAATTTGGCTGCTGTTCTCCCTGTGGAAACACATAAAGAGACTCCCGACTCCAGGCAATCTCTGGGTCAGGACCTTAGTTAATCTCTCTCTTATTTAAATCGGCTGCTGTTCTCCCTGTAGAAACACAGAAAAAGACCCCCGAGTCCAGACAATAATTGGGTCAGGACATTTCTGTTGTCCTGTTAGAATATCCTTCCAAAGTACCTTGAACTTATGCACATTTTTTGGACACATATGCTTTTCCGCAGCACTAAGTCCTGATGAATCCAAATTTAAAAAGTTTAGATTAAAAAGGGTTATTTTAAGTTTATCTTTGGGGAATTCATACCCCTTCCCAATTGCGTCTTTTTGCTTTAATAAGTACATTTTAATAGTTTCATGTGCTCTTTCACTATGCATTGTCCCTGTGGATTGTATGGGATTCCTGTTATATGAGTAATGCCAAATGATGAGAAAAATTGTTTAAAAGAGGTAGGAGTATAATCAGGGGCATTATCTGTTTTTAACTGTTTTGGAATGTCCAAAGTGGCAAATTTTGTAAGTAATGAGCTATAACATCTTTAGTTTTTTCCCCCGCATGAAGGGAGCCCATCAAAAATCTAGAAGAAGTATCAACTGTAACATGCAAATATTTTAATTTTCCAAATTCTGGCAAGTGTGTGACATTCATCTGCCAAATATGGTTAGGTATCAATCCTCTAGGATTGACTCCAAGATTAACTTGTGGTAAAAATGTCACACAATTTTGACATTGTTTTATTATTTTTCTATTTTTTTCCTTAGTTATTTTAAAACACTTTTGTAAAGTATTAGCATTGACATGAAACTTTTTATGAAAATTTGTAGCTTCTTCTAGTGTAGGGAAAATATGTATGTAAGTCATGTGTAGTTTAATCTGCTAAATCATTGCCAAAACTAAGGGCTCCAGGCAATCCTGTATGTGCCCTGATATGTCCTATAAAGAATGAATCTTTTCTGTCCCAGATTAGACATTGTATACTGGAAAGCAAAGAGAAAACAGTAGCGGAAGGAGAAATACTACCAGCATCTTCAAGGGATACTATAGCATTAACTATATACTGACTAAGGGAAAATAAATTAAATACAGAATCTTTAAACATCACAAAAGCTTGTAATACTGCATTAAGCTCTAACTTTTGAGCTGATTGTTTGGGTAGTAAAAATGTAAAAGTTTGATCAGGTGTAACTATTGCTGCTGTGCCATGATTTGTCTCATCAGTGAATATACTTGGAGCATTCATGATACTTGTTTTCTTGTCATTTTTGGAAAAATTACAGGATGCGATGACCAAAAAGACAATAAAAGATTAGATGGTAAGTGGTTATCAAATGAAACATTTGATTTACACATGATTACTGCACAAGTATTTAACTCATTAGCTAATTTATCAATTTGATTCAAAGAATATGGAGTAATAATTTTATTGGGTGAAATTCCACACACTCACTTTGCTGCTTTTATTCCTATGAGTATTAATTGTCCCTCAGTCTCAGGATACCTAGTAATAATAGTGTGAGAAGAATAAGATAAATGAATCCATAATAATGGACCTTCTTGCCAAAATACTCCTATAGAAATACTTTTTTTTTGGTAGTACAATAAATAATAAAGGCAAAATTATATCAACTCTATCCAAATGCATATTTCCCATTTATGTTTCAATGATTTTTAATGCCTTTCTTGCTTCAGGTGTTAACATTCTGGGTGAATATGGATCTAATAGACCTTTTAGGATATCAAATAAAGGTCCCAACTCTCCTGTTGGTATAATTAGTTAAGGCCTTATCCAATTTATGTCTCCAAATAACTTTGAAAGTCATTAGTTGATTGGAGTTGATCTACTCCTATTTGAATTTTTGGTGGACTGACCATGGTTGAGGATAATAGAACTCCTAAATAATTTATTGGAAATTTTAATTATACTTTATCTATTGCTATCTCTAGATTATAATTTTTTTTAATCAGTTTGTAAGTGTGACATAACATTCTAGCAATGTGTTTTTAGCTTTGTGTGCAAATGATACATCATCCATATAGTGAAATATTTGTAGTTAAGGATTTTGATTTCTAAATGGCAGGATTACTTTGTTAACATAAATTTGACATGTAGTTGGGCTGTTAGCCATCCCTTGAGGGAGTAGTTTCCACTCTTACCTCTGATAAGGAGCTTCATGATTCAGTGCAGGGATAGTAAATGCAAAACGTGGACTATCCTCAGGATGAATTGGAAATGAAAAAAAAAAAACAATCTTTAATATGTATAACTAAAACATACCAAGTTCTTGGCAAAGCAGACAATTGAGGAATCCCTGATTGAGCAGGTCCCGTAATAACCATCTCATTATTAATGGTTCTTAAATCTTGCAATAATCTCCATTTACCAGATTTCTTTTTGCTGACAAAAATGGGAGTATTATGGGGAGATACAGAAGGTTGTATATGTCCTTCCGCTAATTGTTGTTTGATCAGGTCATGGGCTGCTTGTATCTTTTCTTTAGTCAGGGGCCATTGAGGAACCCATACTGGTCTTTCTGATTTCCAAGTAATTTTTATTGTCTCAGTGGCCCTTTCTGAAAATCCAACACATTTTTGTCTGTTCCTTGATCTATTTGTGTTGGTGCTCCTATACCTTCTTCTTGTTTTTCTAATATTTTTCTTTTCCTAAAACCTTGTCTAGCCATAGTAGTGGGTGCATTTTGGTTGACCTTATTTGTTAATGTCAAACCTAATTGATCAAGGACATCTCATCCCCATTAATTAACGGGAAGATGATCCAATACATATGGCTGTATAGTTCCTTCACATCCTTCAGGATCCTTCCAATCTAATACAATTGCACCTTTAAGGGGATTAGTCGCCACTCCTAGGCCTCAAAGCATTTGAGTAGCTTGTTGTAATGGCCAATGTTTTGGCCATTCTTGAGGAGAGATGATGCTAGAGTTTGCACCTGTATCCAGTAGCCCATTAAATTCATGTCCTTGAATATTTAGTTTTAGCATGGGGCGAGAATCTGAATTTAAAGAAAGCATAGCCCAATCTACACCTGTGTAGTCTAATCCCATGGAACCTCTTTCTACAGAATGACTAGAAAATTTATTATGTAGGCTGAGTATTATTAATAACTGTGCTATTCTATCTCCTGGTGAAATTACTGATAAATCCTTTGGAGAACTGGCTATAATTTTTATTTCACCTTCATAATCGGAAACAATTACCCAAGGAATTATCCTAAGTCCTTTTAGAGTAGAAGAGCTGCATCCTAATAATAAGCCTACTGTTCCTTTGGGAAGAGGTACTTTCAGCCCTGTGGGAATTATTTGAACTCTCATCTCTGGAATTAGTACTTATCTGGCGGAGGCGCTGATGTCCAACCCTGTACTCCCTCTGGTTTGTCTGACGAGGGATCTGATAAAAAATGTGTCCTGTGCACTATCCTGATGGGGTTGCTGGGTTCCTCCAGTGCTCCGTATATTTGTGGTTTTGGGACCCAGAGCATTGGGCCCACCTCTCCATTTTTTGGCAGTGGAGCCCGATGCCTTTCTCCATAATATTGTGAATAAACACCTAGTCTTTGTTCATTTTTTGATAATGAAGTACCTTCTATGTGTGTTTGAGAGTGACATTCATTAGCCCAATGTCTTCCTCTATGGCATCGTGGGCAAATACACGGTATTCTACTCCTTTGATTCCTAGTTTTGTTAAACCCTCCTCCTATGGGGCAATTCCTTTTAAAATGTCCTTTTCTTCACAATTCTAGCATGCTCTTGGCCTGGCATCTAAAGCCTGTTTTACTGTAGCTGCAACGACTTGCTCTTATTCATTAATGTCTCTACATAATTTAATATATGTGTTTAAATCTTCATGTTTCCATGGTCTAATGATATCTCTGCACCAACAATTCCCTTGGTCATAAGCCAGTTGTTTTATTAATGGAATTGCTTGTTCTGTATTCCCAAAAACTCTGGTAGCTGTTTTAATAAGCCTATCTACAAATTCAGCATAAGATTCATTAGCTCCTTGTATTACCTTAGATAATTGACCTTGTAATCCTCCAAGTCCTTGTGAAGTCTTCCATGCCCTAACCATTTCTACAGCAATTAATTCGTATATACCATGATCATATGGAATTTGTTGCTGCTGATCCTCATTAGGTCCCTTTTCTAACAACATATCTAGATTTCTCTGAGGATAACCAGCTGCTGCATTTCGCCTAGCCGTCTCCTTGCAAAATTTCTCATTGGCAACCTTCCATAACAGGTATTGTCCTCCCTTTAGCACAGCTTTACACATATTAGCCCAATCTACTGGCATCACATTTAAGTTGTTAATAGATTGGACCAAGCTTACAATGAAGGGTGCTTGAGGACCATAGGTTGTTACAGCCTCTTTTAGCTGCTTCACTATTTTAAAATTTAAAGCAAGGTGAATTCTCTGCCCTCCTACCTAAAATACCGGGCATGTAAATACTTGAGATCCTGTCTCAGGAACCGAACTATCAACTGCGGGGGTTGGGGGCCTCCCAGCATATGGAGGTGGCCTTGTTAGTTGGACATTTACATCCTCTGGTGATAGAAAGGTGTTAGTAACAGTTTCCTGTAGAGGTGGCGCTGTTTTTGGACACTTATGCCCTCTGGTGATAGAAAGATGTTAGTAGCAGTCTCCTTTTGTAACTTTGCCGCTGATGGCTTTTTCTGCTCTAAGCTTTATTCCTCTATCTGTGTCTTAACTGAATGCTTTGGACTAAGCAAAGCAGATATGAACGTCCACAATGGCAATGTGCCAACTGGCTGAGTCCCTGGGCTGTTCTTTTCTACTCTTTTGAAATCTTCACCATGATGGTTCCATTATGATATACTTAACAACTCCTCCTTAAAAGGCCATGGGGTACATTTTTGTATTTTATCACTGTATGCCCTGACTGTTCTTGATTTTACTGATACACCTCCTTCCTCTAACAATTTACTTAACACTCTTTCAGTTTGTTTTTTACTAATTTCTGACCCCGTATTTCTACTATAATAAAACCCAACAAGATGACTCCAAACAAAACAGAGACAGACTGAAATAAAAAGGGAACAACAAAAAGTCATTATAGCCTTTCTTTCCTCCTGACATGTGTGTCCGTACTTTCTCCCTATCTGTTCCTCAGACGTGAATAGTTTTTCCTCATATGTGAGTGGTTTTTCTTCCGTCTCAATCATCTCCATGGACAGGCAGCTTAAAACAAAAGTGAAGCAAAACTAAAGAGGAATCTTAAAATGGCTACCCATCCTCTTGCCCTGCCCTCAGGGGCGAGCAGTTTACCTTATCACTTACCCTCAGTCGTTCCCTGTGCAAGCGAGGAAATGCTGCAGTCTGGCTGGGAAGAGTTAGGAGCCACTTGTCAAAAGAAATGAACTTTATTTTTATAAAAACACACGCCATACAAAACAGTTCCTCAGGAAAAACCCTCAGAGCCCAACTGCCACCACTGGCTTCCTTATAAAGTCTCTGTCACTCCCACAAGCCTCTCCACCTTCCACAATTCTTCTGCTCTTGAGGCCCATTGGTTGGGTTGCGTGGGTGGAGCCAAAAAAGTCCCCCAATGAGCAGCTCCGTGGTCTGAAAGGGCAGGGAAACTGTCCAATGAACATCACCACAGAGGAGCCAATCAGCTAGATGTTGCTGGGGCCGCTGTGAGCCAATCATCAGCTTGCAGTCTGAAAGGTTTGGGAAACAGTTCAATGAGAATCTCCAATGAGCTAGATGTTGCTGGGGCCACTGTTAGCCAATAATCATCCAACAGCTGGAAATTTGCTGCCAGCTGGAAGTTTGCTGGGGCCCCTTCATATGTGGCTCTCAACAAATTCCTGTCTCCTTTCTCTGTAGCCTATTCAACACATGTATTTTTATATGCACATGTAGAATCCTACCTGTTATCACACGTACGTTTTAGTGAGGTTTGTGACTTGGCCAATAGAAGTTATGAGAAGAGATCACTCTTCCTAAACGCTGTTGGAACTGAAAATTCAACCTATGGGTGAGCTTCCTAGTAGAACACCATTATACATAAAAACATTTTTAGTGAAATAATTATTTTTGCATCTGTGGATGGTATATATTTTATGATGAATTTCGATTGGCATATATATTGCTAGATTTTAATTTCTCTGTGTGTGTGTCTGTGTGTGTATATATATGTATATGTGTGTGTGTGTGTGTGTATACACACACTCTCCAAATTTTTCTAATTATCAAATATATGAGTCTTATTATACATTCCTTAAAATCATTCATATTCATGTATGTGAATTTATGATCAACTATTCACAAGATTATTCTCAGAAATATACATCCACCTGAAATACATATTTGTTTCCTAGTACTGAAAACTAACTTGAGAGAATGGTGCATACAAATCCTAATATTTCTACAGTAATACCCAGTTTAACATCAATGCATGCAGTTTCCTATGGGACATGATGTGTATTTTGCAGTTCATTTTTATTAAACAGTGGTATATTAATATTTCTTCAGTTTATGCACATCATAGCATATATATTTCTTCCACAAGTTCACAAATTTATAGACATTTGTTTCAATTTCAATCACCTCCTGCTTCAGAACTCATATATTCCTCCAGGTTTCTTGACTGGTCTTTTCATGAGTCTTCTTTCAAAACACATTATTTTCGATTTCCATAATCATTTTTGAAGCAAAACTCACACACTCTTCATGATAAACCATAACCCTCATATTACTGTTAGATGTATAACTGGTTGTAATGAATGTATGTATATCAATTAAAGATTTTCTGTATATTTTCAGATATCAAATCAATTCATTATTTAATGTTGGAATCATTTTTATTATTTATTCACAGTATGGTCTGTTCATGAATTATTCCTATATTCATTGACACAGAGTACACCGCTTTGTTCCCCCAATATGAATTTATATGTCTTCAAAATATTGCTCCCAGTAATGGTGGAAGAAATACTTATGTCACCTGATCTACATATACATTATACCACAGTAATACTCTGGACACAGAAAGCAAAGGTCACTCTTATGTTTGTACCAAAGCCTTAATGAAAAGTGAGCATGGATTACTAAAAACATCCATGTCCAGGTTGCCAAATTGTCTCAAATGTAATTCCTATTGGTGGCTATATATTTGTTTCTTCCTAAGATTATGTATTCAACCTCAAGCCTGTTGAAAATGTCTAATTCTATCCCTCACTTTATACTTTGCCTGATTTTTAATGTCTCTATTGATATCTCCTAACCTACATGTTTTCCCCAGTTCATCATTGTAACTGACTCTTCACATGTCCTGACATTTACATTCACTCTCTTATTGAAAAGCTATTGCTAAAGAACTTTTGGTCCAAATTCTATACTCACTGTTGTTTCTAAACCTAGCAACTATCTTCCTAATTCTACTGACTTTCCCTTTTTGACTGGATGTTCTCTTCGACATTCAGTCATCCAAGGTACAAGGTATTATGCCATTGTGTATCGATTTATCTGAGACATCTGTGAAGAACATAATTCAAAGCTAAGTAACCCACTAAAGGGCCCAAAGTCCTTCTGGGCTTCAAATCTTACGTAGATTTTTGTTTTCATACTCATATTTCATCTATATATTCTTGTTAATATTGCAGGTTCCTGATACCATTATTCATCCTGCAGAATGATTCCTAACCCAAATCGAATGTGCTATTAATTCTAACCATACAATGTTCCCTCAATCTAACTTTACAGAAGAGCAGGGACAGTGTGACCAGGAAAGTCTCAGTGGAGAAACCCTGCTTTGGACCTTTTGCTTACCTATTGTTCTGTTGTCCTGAATGTCAGGAAGGTCTTTGCCTCAGGCCACCCCTTTGTGAAGCCTGAACAAAACAGTTTTCAAATGGAAATGAATGAGCATCACCTGTGGCTCTTTGCTTAATTGCTTTGGAACAGGATGTGTCTGAATCAGCCTCTTGGCCCTGTGTGACTTAGATTCTCAGCACCTGATGGATCTAAAGAAAGATTCCATGTGTGCATCCAAAACCAAAATGGCAAAAAGTTCAGTAATTGTGAATGAAGTCTCTTTCCTTCCTCTGTTAGGTTCCTGACCTCCATCAAGAGAGAATAGGGATCCTTTGGGTCAAATGAGTTCTTGAAACCCTGAAGAGGTGCTTGGGTTTTCTCATGACTCCAAATCACATAAAGAATCTATACCTATCAGTCAGTAGTAGTCAGTCAATATTGCTCCCAGAAATGGTGGAAGAAATACTCATGTCACCAGATCTACATGTACATTTAATCACAAAAATATTCTGGACACAAAATTCAAAGTTCACATTTTTTATTGTACCAAAGCCTAAATGGAAAGTGAACATAGATTACTAAAAACATCCATGTCCAAGTTGCCTAATGCTCTCAAATGACAAACCTATTGGTGACTACATATTTGTTTCTTCCTAAGATTATATATTCAAAATCAACCCTGTTGAAAATATCTAAGCCTATCTCTCACTTTATACTTTGCTTCATTTCATAATGTCTCTATTGATATCTGCTTACCTAAATATTTTCCCAAGTTCATCATTGTGATTGACTCTTCACATGTGCTGACATTTAAATTCATTCTGTAACTATTGCTAAATAACATGTGTTCCAAATCCTACACTCACTCTTCTTCCTAAACCTACCTACTATCTTCCTAATCCTACCGACTATCCCTTTTTGACTGGATGTTCTCTTCGACATTTAGTCATCCAAGGTACAAGGTCCTATGCCATTGTATATGGATTTATCTGAGACATCTGTGCAGAACGTAATTCAATGGTAAGTAACCCAATCAAGGGCCCAATACCCTTCTGGGCATCAAATCTTACTTAGACTTCTGTTTTCATGAGTACATTTCACCTCTATATTCTTATCAATATTGCAGGTTCCCAATACCATTATTCATCCAGCAAAATGATTCCTAACCCAAATCGAACCTGTTATTAACCCTAATCATACAGTGTTCCCTCAGTCTTACTTTACAGAAGAGCAGGGACAGAGTTGGTCTTATAATACTGGAATGTAGGCGATCTTCTACCTGCTGAGAACCTCAAAGGTCCAAGATGTAGGCAGCTATGAAGGACCTGAGAGACCAAAAGTCATCTTCCATGGCAAACAACCTGGTCAGGATGAAGGGTTGTGTCTGAATCAGCCTCTCTCTTCTTAATGTAGAGAAGATGGACCAAAGGAGGCCTGTGTGGAGAGCTGATTCTGGTTGCCTATGGTTGATATACCATTCTAACTTGTGAAAGTGTCACAGGACGTAGGGGAAGCCTCCATCTCATGGGACCCTTGGAAGCAACTGTGAGGACAAAGTGGTTGCCAAGGCAGTGACCCCATTCAGTTCCTGAAGGAAGTGACCTGACTTCACTTCCTTGGTGATGGAATGTGGGATCCAGGAAGCCAGGCACACAGAGCCAGTCCCAGTTCCACTCCCAGTGGTCTCACTTGTTTGGATTTACCAAAGCTGAGTCAGGCTATCTTGGTACCTAGAGATGTGAGGATGGCCAAACGGAAGGAAAGCTCTGAAGAGGGGCCTTTTCTGAGAAAGCAGGTAGTGGCACACCACTGGATTTTGAAAAGTCTCAGTGAAGAAACCCTGGTTTGTGCCTTCTAATTACCTATTGTTCTGTTGCCCTGAATGTCAGTAAGGTCTTTGCCTCAGGCCAACCCTTTATGAAGCCTGATGAAAAAGTTTTCAAATGAAAATGAATGGGCTCCAGAATGGCAATATGTAAATCAATGGTTGTGCAACTGAAGTGATTCTGCAATCTGTATATGGGGTAAAAATGGGAGCTCATATCCCACTTGAATCAAAGTGTGAAATATGATATATCAAGAACTATGTAATGTTTTGAACAACCTACAATAAAAATTAATTAAAAAAAAAAGAAAATGAATGGGCATCATCTGTGGCTCTTTGCTTAATTTCTTTGGAAAGGGATGTGTCTGAATCAGCCTCTTGGCCCTGTGTGAGGCTGTGGCTTAGATTCTCAGCACCTGATGGATCTAAAGAAAGATCCCATGTGCGCATCCGAAACCAAAATGGCCAAAAGAGCAGTCACTGTGGATGAAGTATCTCGCATTTCTCTGTAAGGTTCCTGACTTTCATCAAGTGAGATTAGGGATCTTTGGGTCAAATGAGTTCTTCCAAGCCCTGCAGAGGCTAGCCCATAGCTGCTAGGGTTTTCTCATGACACCAATTCACATACAGAATCTAATCCCCACGGTAGGTAGTCCTCAATTTGGAGAAGCAGAGCAGTATTAACGGCAGGCCTATTTGATCATTCCTGGTTCACAGGAAGGGTGTCCAGGCCACCTAGATGTTAGGCAAATGAGGGGCTGGGGAGCTTATTTTGGATACTGACTTGGGCTGCGCCCCTCATGGAAACCTCCAGCCAAAGTTTATGATGAGTGTCTATATGGCAGAACATGAGGGCCATGTGGGAGTGTTTTGATTTTATTTGTGGTCATTTGTGTGGCAGTTGGAAGAGATGACTGCGTCCACCTGGGCTTGCTCTGATTCCCCTTAGAGACTGAGTCCTGGAACTGACCTCAGAGGAGTATTGCCATGAATTGTGTTGGGATTTAAGAGGCCACGCATGAGAGTCGCCCTTGGAAACTGAGATCTAGTTCGAGGGTAGCTTTCCACAGGACACTGGGAATCTCTGCCAGGATATTATATGATTTTATTCTTAAAGACTTGGCAGCCTTAAACACACCCCAAAACACACATGGACCTCACATAGTAGACCTCAATGTGCCTGGCTTCATGTGACCTTTTGGAACTCTTTGGGAAGCCTTGCCTGTGAGAGTTCTCCAGAGATTTCATTGAAATGAGCTTCCTCACCATTTAATGGTTCCTGAATGAATTGAAACCCACAGTGCCTCCAACTTCATCCTTGAAAAATGGTTAGATAAATACCTTGAAATTTTTGAAATTCCCATACCCAGGTGGCACTGGAGAAACTTTGGATGTCCTGTTTCTGATCATGAGTATACCAGACAGTGCCAAGATTGACTGGGTTTCATGAAAATGGTGAAGAAGAGAGATGTCAGTAACTTGGAGCCTGTTGACTAGTGGGCCTAGAGAATTGGTGGGCAGGAGTGTGGTAAAACATCTGTGGTGGGGCCATGTGGATCTGCCATTGGCTTCCAAATGGCTTTTGACTGACATGGTGCAGCTAGCAGACCCTTCTATGCAAAGGCATCTTGTTATATGGAGAGTTTTCAGGGCAATGTTCAGAATCAGGTTGCTATGTTCAAGGTGGTTCAGGTTGCTATGTGAGATAGAAGCCTGGTTTGTGCTTTCTCCTGCATACCCTGATCCACCACAAGTGACAGAACTCCCTCCAGCACTGTGTGCCAGTTGAACTCCTTGTATTTCATGAAGAAAATACTTAACTCCCAGTGCAGCAGCAAAAAAAAAAAAAAAAAACTAGGAAAAGTGGAGGATGACCAAATGGCTTCATAGTCCACACGGGGAAACACTTAGCCCCCACTGGCCACAAAGAGAGAATTCAGCACTGCTGCCTCAGGTTCATTGGAAAATAACATACCATGTCCTCCAGGTCACATAGATGCAGACACAGCTTTGTTGGTCTCACTACAAAGGAAGCTAAAGCTCCTGACAACAACATATATTTCAAGTACGCACCCTCAGATGCAGTTTCTCTAGAAGACTTTAGGCCAGCAGCACTCCATGTTTGTGGAGTGTTTACCCTGTCCCTTACTTTTGGAGACTCCTCTACCACCTCCAAGGTTGTGAAATCCTCAGCATTTTCCATTCCATAAATATATTCACAGATTTTCTAACTTTTCTCTAATTGTGTCTTACTTGGGATTGATGGTAATGTCAAGGCGTTGTTCTGGATGAGAGTGGGAAGATTTTTGGTAGCACATATTAACATACACGTTGGATTCATTTTCCAATTTTCCATTCTAAATACTGAAACCCTGACACAAACCCATTACCTAATAATCTCTGACTACTAATTCTAATATGATGGAGAAAATTAACCAAAACAGAATAGAAATGCAAGCAGTTCAGAGGAGGCATGTTGTATTTTTGCACTTGCCTTTTGTGTTATATAGGGTAGGAGTTATAAATCTAGTCAATTATTTGTTGAAATAGTTCACCATGTGTATGTAAAGTTAAAAAATATGTGAATTCCTGTCTCCATTTCTCTGTAGCCTGTTAAGCACATGCAATTTTATATGCACATATAGAATCCTACCTGGTATCACATGTACATTCTTTTCAGCTGGCTGACTTTGCAGGTACAAATTGTGAGAAGAGATCACTCCTCCTAAATGCTGTTTGAACTGAAAATTCAAACTATGGGTGAGCTTCCTGGTTTAACAACATTATACATAAATCCATGTTCAGCAAAATGAATATTTTTGCATCTGTGGATGATGTATATTTCATGGTGATTGTCCATTGGAATATATATTGCTATTTTTAATGTCTCTCTGTATATATATATATATATATATATATATATATATATATATATATATATAATACTCTCCAGATTTTTCAAATTATGAAAAATGGGTTTTACTATACACTCCCTAAATTCATTCATATTCTTGTATGTGGATTTATAATCAACTTTTCACAAAATTATTCTCAGAAATATTCATCCACCTGAAATACATATTTGTTTCCTATTTTTGAAAACTAATTTCAGTGAATGGTGCACACAAATCCTAATATTTATACAGTAAGTTTAACATCAATGCAAGTAGATTCCGATGGGACATGATGTGTAGTTTAATATTCATTTTTATTCAACACTGGTACATTACTATTTCTTCAGTTCATACATATCATAGGATATATATATTTCAAGCATAAGTTAGAAAATTTATAGACAATTTTTTTCACTTTCAATCACTTCCTGCTTCAGAACACATGTATTCCTCCATCTTTCTTGGCTTGTCTTTTCATGAGACTTATTTCCACACATATTATTTTTGATTTCCATAATCACTTTTGTAGCAAAACTCACACATTCTTCATGATAAACCATAACCCTAATATTACCATTATTTGTGTAACAGGTTGGAATGAATGATTGTATATCAATATAAGATTTCTTATAAGTTTTCAGATATCAATTCAAATCATTATTAAAAGTGGAACCAGTTACATTATATATTCACAGTAATGTCTACTCATGCATTTTCTCTATATTCATAGTCACAGGGTACACCTCTTTGTTTCCCCAATATGAATTTATACGTCTTCAAATATTGCTCCCAGATATGGTGGAAGAAATACTCATGGCCCCTGATCTAAATATACATTTAATCACAGTAATATTCTGGACACAAAATGCAAATGTCATGCTTATGATTGTACCAAAGCCACAATGTAAAGTGAACATGTATAACTAAAAACTTCCATGTCTAGGTTGCCTAGTGCTCTCAAATGTCAATCCTATTGGTGACTACATATTTGTTTCTTCCCAAGATTATATATTCAAACTCAACCCTCTTGAAAATCTCTAATCCTGTCAATCACTTTATACTTTGCCTGATTTTGTAATGTTTCCATTGATATCTGCTTTCCTACATATTTTGTCCAGTTTGTCATTGTGACTGACTCTTCACGTGTGCTGACATTTAACTTCACTCTCTAACTGAAACCCTATTGCTAAAGAACTTTTTTTCCAAATCCTATACTCACGCTTCTTCCTAAACCTACCAACTATCTTCCTAATCCTACGAACTATACCTTTTTGACAGGATGTTCTCTTCTACATTCAATCATCCAATAAATGTCGGGTGAGCGGCAGAGGAAGATACCACCAAGAGACTGTCTCATGCAACAGCTAAGGGTTTATTGGGGGTCCAGCATGCTGGGGCTCAGTGCTCACTTGAATAGAGCAGAGAGCCCTGAGAACAGCTTAAGCAAATCTTATATACTTTCCTTGGAGAGGGCAGGGAGGAAAGTTTATTGATGGGTCAGGGCGAGTGGGCAGTTTTCATGCAACTGGTGAGGGAGTACATTCTACAATTTGGCAGTTGGGGACAGCACATTCTGGGAACAAGATTAGCAAACAGTTGTCAATATTTCAACAGTGTTTTGTTAAGCATACAGAAAAACAGGAAGTGACAAGTACTAATTTTATTAACCTTTTATTCTCCACTTCTTCTTCTGGCTACTTTTAGTCATAAAAGTGATCATTTTTGGGTGTACATTCTATGTCTGCTAGTGGGGTATTGCCATAAGTTTAACTTGTCCAATTTGAGCTTGGAGAAAAGAAATTACACGTTGAGCAAACATGGTTTTATAGTTAGCAACAATATGAAGAGTATTATTGGACCGGCCAGGGTTGATAAAAGCATAGTTAACCATGAAGACTGTGTGAACCAAGACTCAAACAACCATTTTTGGGCCTCTATCTCTGGTTGTTTCTCTTCAAGTTGTCTTTTTAATTTACTCATAGATTTTTTTACAACTCCAGTATTGTCGGCATAGAAACAACATTCTTCCCTCAATGCAGCACAAAGGCCTCCTTCTCTCATGAAGTGGAGGTCCAACCCTCGACTGTTCTGTAAAATAAGTTCAGAGAGACAGGTAAAAGATTCCTGCAAAGCTCTGATGGAGGTTTCTAATATCTTAGTTTTGGTCTATTGCTGCTTCTAATTGGGTCATTTGTTGTGTCCCATGGACCAGGGCAGTGGTTCCTGTGCCCACCCCTGCAGCAACTCCTATTCCTAATAGGATGGCTAAAGTGAGGGTATATGTTCCCAGGGGAACCGGGTTCTATGCCCCCCCTATTTGATTTCAAATGAACCTGTGTTATGATAGTGCACTCTGGGAAACATCTGCACCATTACATAATTAATCATATCTGTTGACCATTTCATGAAAACATAAACAATATTTAAGTATATAGAATAATACTGTTGTAGGGACGGACGAGGCAAGGCAACCTAAGATAGCACCAAAAACAGGGAAACAGTCCTAATTGGGTGCAACTGGATTCAGAGGGCATTGCTTCTGTTGTAATCAATTCATCCCCTGAACCCCAAGTTTAGATAGTTTCAGAATTTTGTACCCAACATGTAAGGGAAGGGGCTCAGAAGTTCACAGTTTGCAGAAGTTAACAAAAAGCAAATTTTGTTTCTGTTTTTTTCTCTATTCTGTGCAAGTTTACTTTTAAAGGACGCCTGGGAGGGTGAGAGCTTTTTCTTCCCTTTCCTTTTCCCCCCTGCCAGCTGTTACCAAGGAGCCTAGTTGGTAACTTCTTAATCTTAGAAATGTAGGCATCTCTGTGAAGCGCCAGCTCAAGGCCAGAGGCATTGTTCACATATTTTGGGAAAAACTAGTAAGGGGTTGTCTAGCTTAGAAGTGCTGAGTTTTTTAGCCAGTGGCCAAGTAGAACAGGGCAATACAAAAAGTGAAAGTTTATCTACATTGAACTCTTTTATATGGAGCCTTTTGCTGAAAGTTCTAAAGTCAGCCATGGTGAAGACTTCTGGAGAAGGTCAGTTAATACTTTTCTGTGGGCCTGGCACAGAGGGGAAACACGGGGAAGGTGGGGCTGAGAGCAGCTCCGAGGATCTGAGAATGAGGAAGGAGAGATGTAAAAGAATAATGGGAAAGGGGTTTGGGATTTCTTAGCAACAAAAACATGAGCAGTAGAACAGGTAGAGTAGAGGGGAAGATTGGAGTGAGTATCCCAAAACCCTGTGAGACACTTCAAATTCTTAGTAAACTGTTTTCAGTGATGACAAAGCAACTTTAAAGGCCATTTTTATTACATCTTGGATAGGGGTCTGAGGGCTCTCCTCAGCTGGTTTGAGCTTTGGGTTAGCTAGTAAGAGGTCCTGGTGGGACCCGGTGCAGGCACTGACAGGAGAAGAGAGGAGTGAGTGGGTACAGGGGTGCCTTAGTACCTGCTACCTGAGAACCGGCGAAGTTAGGGGGTTTTGATCTAGTAATTCGAGGAGAGAAATCAGGTTTCTGAGGTGGGAGTGACAGCAGAGAGTCTGGAGCAGAAGGCTGAGAGTGAGGATCTATTGGAGAAGCATAGTTCAGGATGTGAGTGAAGGAGGGAAAAGGCTTCCACATAGGGGAATCTCCTTTCACACATTTGAGCACTTGCAGAAGTTAAAAAGGTCACCCAGAATTTGAGGATCTAGAGACCCCTCTGGGGGCCATCGGTTTTGGTTATCTAATTGGTAATATGGCCAATGCTGTGTACTGAGTTTGATGAGGAGTTTGGATTCCATCAGGCAGCCCCTGTATGCTCACATCCCGATGACATACAGAAGAAGTCGGCTTTTTCCCCACCCATCCGTGACGTTTTGTGTTTTTGATAGTCTGCCAGGCAACCATAGTAATCTAGCCTAGCCAACCTGCATCTGGTTCGCGTGTCCCTACATCCATAATGTTTGTTTCCATTATCTATGATACAGAAGGGATTTAATGGAATTTTATTTGGATCCTCTTCATCAGGGTTATCTCAATAGGAATGACATATAGCCAGCTGACAAATGTCTGGGTGGAGAGATGGCCACCAGGTCCCTAAGTTGACTCTTTGTGAGATTGATTATACTTCTTTTCCAGTAGAATTTGTGATCAGCCATCGCTGCTGAATGGGCTGATGATGGTTAAGACTACTTGTGGCCAAGGGGAGAGTCTATAACCTTATCCACATGGTGAATATGCAATTTGAAAGTATTACCAGTCTTTTCCAGTTTCCAGCCAGAGTCTGGACAGGGCGCAGGCTTGGGATGAGAGGCATGGATCCAGGAAGTGATTCTGTCTACCTTTACCACTGTAGGTGTTATAAGTAGCACCTGGTATGGTCCTTTCCAGCGGGGTTCCGGGGATGACACCTGATGTCGTCTTAAGTAGATGAACCCTCTTATTTGATATCGATGTGGAGTCCCCTCATTTCCAGTTTGGTAGGCAGTAGCCAGCTTTTTTCACAGGTATCACTGAGTTCTTTTAAGAGCTTTAAGTCTGTCAAGCAAGGGGGTATAAAAGTGATGGTTAGGTCTTAGAGTTGGGATTAGGTCCCTTATTGGAGGAGGGCCACCATAGAGAATTTCACAGGGGGTAAGGTTACTCAAAGAAAGAGAGGGAGTATTTCTTGCATGAAACATTGCATAAGGCAAGAGCATAATACAATCTTTTATGTTGGTCTCTATGCTTAATTTCGTTAAATCTCTTTAATGGTTCTATTCATTCTTTCTACCTGTCCTGAACTCTGGGGTCTATAAGCACAATATAACTTCCAATTAATCCCCTGTTTCCTGGCTAACCCCTGACTTACCTGGACCATGAACACGGGTTCATTATCAGACCCTATTACCCGCTTAGCTTCCTCCAATGGTAGAGAGGCTGAGTCAGCAGCACGGGAATCACTTAGAGGGTGTTGTGGGTTAGAGGACGAGTGCAGCGGATAAGGAGGGGGAGAAGAGTCCAGTAGAGTCAAATCTTGTGACTCAGGAAGAACAGAGTTTGCAGGAGGAGGAGGAGGAGAGGGTTTGAGAGATCATGGGGGAAGGAGTAGGAGCAGAGGCAAGGGCAAAAAAAGGCTTCACCCATGGAGGAGGAGATTTGCAGAGGTCCTGAAAAGTTAAGATATATGGCTGTTGATCTGGATGACTATGTGGCCCCTGCTGAAAGACAATATCTCTGACTTCTTAAATTAGTGGTAAGTAGAAAGATCCTTCTAGGGGCCATACGACTCTAAAGGTGGGCCATTCTGAGGCACATAGAGTCTGCCAGGTCTAGCGTTTTACTAAAAAAAGAAAGATTCTGAGCCCTTAAGCGAATTTTGGTCCAGTGATCAAGGGTCAGGGACAGAGGCATTGAAGTGCTCTGTCCCATGATGAACGATACACAAACTAAATGCAACGACACACGACACAGATATAACAAGACCATAAAGACAGGCAATGGACGTACATCACTGAGACCAGGAATCAGTAGACAGCAAAACCCGATGGAATGGCAATACCGAATCCGAAACAAAATATCACTGAATCTAGGAGACAATTGTTCCTTGATTTCCTGAGTCCTCTGCGGCGTCCCCCAGGGAGGTGCCCTGTGTCTCTGTGAGAGGTCTCTCAGCCAAAGTCGGAGAGAACGCAGGCTCTTCATCGCAAGCGATATTGCAAAGCCCTAACATGAATCCTGAAACCAGAAAGAGGTGCCTTACTTGCTCCGAGAGGAGCCCTTTGGGGTCTCTCGTCCGCCAGTGATGGAACTCGGTGGAACGTCAATATGTAAAGGTCCGGCGAGTGTCAGAGGAAGAGATCACCAAGAGACTGTCTCATGCAACAGCAAAGGGTTTATTTGGGGTCCAGCATGCTGGGCCTCAGAGCTCACTTGAATAGAGCAGAGAGCCCTGACAACAGTTTAAGCAGGGATTATTTTCTTTCCTTGAGAGGGCAGGGAGGAAGTATACTGATGGGTAAGGGCGAGTGGGCGGTTTACATGCAACCTGGTTAGGGAGCATATTCTACAGTTTGGCAGTTGGGGACAGTACATTCTGGGAACAAGATTAGCAAACAGTTCTCAAGATTTCAACAGTGTTTTGTTAAGCATACAGAAAAACAGGAAGTGACAATTAACTATTTTAATAACCTTTCACTACCGACTATCCTTTTGGACTGGATGTTCTCTTCTACATTCAATTTTCCAAGGTAAAAGGTCCTATGCCATTGTATATCAATTTATTCAAACCTAAGTATCCCAATCAAGGGCCCAATGCCCTTCTGGGCTTCAAATGTTACTTAGATTTCTGTTTTCATACATATATTTCCCCTGTACATTCTTATACATATTGCAGGTTCCCAATACCATTATTCATTCAGCAGAATGATTCCTAACCCCGAATCGAATATGTTATCAATCCTAACCATACACTGTTACCTCAATCTAACTTTAGAGAAGAGCAGGGACAGAGTTGGTCTAACAATACAGGGATGTAGGGGATCTTCCACCTGCTGAGAACCTCAAAGGTATATGCAGTAATGATCCCTGAAGAAGATGTAGGCACCTTTGAAGGACCAGATTCAGAAAAAGTCATCTTCCATGGCGAACAACCTGGTCATGATGAAGGGTTGTGTCTGAATCAGCCTCTCTATTCTTAATGTAGAAAAGATGGAAAAATGAGACCTGTGTGGAAAGCTGTTCCCGGGTGCCTATGGTTGATATACCATTCTAACTTGTGAATGTGTCACAGTAAGCAGGGGCAGCCTCCATCTAAAGGGACCCTTGGAAGCAACTGTTAGGACAAAATGGTTGCCAAGGCAGTGACCTCATTCAGTTCCTGAAGGAAGTGACCTGACCTCACTTCCTTGGTGATGGAATGTGGGATCCAGGAAGCCAGGCACACAGAGCCAGTCCCAGTTCCACTCCAATTGGTCTCACTTGTTGGATTTACCAAGGACAGATTCAAGCTATCTTGGTACCTACAGATGTGAGGATGGCCAAATGCCAGGGATGCTCTGAATAGGGGCCTTTCCTGAGAAAGCAGGTAGTGGCACACCAATGGATTTTACATTTCTCAGTGAAGAAACCCTGGTTTGTTCCTTCTAATTACCTATTGTTCTGTTGCCCTGAATTTCAGTAAGGTCTTTGCCTCAGGCCAACCCTTTAGAAAGCCTGAAGAAAGAGTTTTCAAATGGAAATGAATGGGCAACATCTGTGGCTCTTTGCTTAATTGCTTTGGAGAGGGATGTGTCTCAATCAGCCTCTTGGCGTGTGTGAGGCTATGGCTTAGATTCTCAGCACCTGATGGATCTAAAGAAAGATTTTATGTGCGCATCCAAAACCAAAATGGCCAAAAGAGCAGTCACTGTGGGTGAAGTATCTCGCATTCCTCTGTAAGGTTCCTGACTTCCATCAAGTGAGAATAGGAATCTTTGGGTCAAATGAGTTCTTCCAAGCCCTGCAGAGGCCAGCCCATAGCTGCTAGGGCCTTCTCATGACACCAATTGACATTAACAATCTAATCCCCAAGGTAGGTAGTCCTCAATTTGGAGAAGCAGAGCAGTATTAACGGCAGGCCTATTTGATCATTCCTGGTTCACAAGAAGGGTGTCCCGGCCACCCAGACTTTAGGCAAATGAGGGGCTGGGGAGCTTATTTTGGATACTGACTTGGGCTGCGCCCCTCATGTAAACCTCCAGCCAGAGTTTATGATGAGTGTCTATATGGCAGAACATGAGGGCCATGTGGGAGTGTTTTGATTTTATTTGTGGTCATTTGTGTGGCAGTTGGAATAGATGACTGGGTCCACCTGGGCTTGAACTTGCTGTGATTCCCCTTAGAGACTGAGTTCTGGAACTGACCTTAGAGGAGTATTGCCATGAATTGTGTTGGGATTTAAGAGGCCACGCATGAGAGTCGCCCTAGGAAACTGAGATCTAGTTCGAGGGTGGCTTTCCACAGGACACTGGGAATCTCAGCCAGGATATTATATGCTTTTATTCTTAAAGACTTGGCAGCCATAATTAAGATTCAAAACACGCATGGCCTCCATCTCATGGGATTCTTGGAAGCAACTGTTAGGACAAAATTGTTGCCAAGGCAGTGAAATCATTCTGTTCCTGAAGGAAGTGACCTAACCTCACTTCCTTGGTGATGGAACTCTCTGAACTTGGGATCCAGGAAGCCACTTAAACAGTGCCAGTCCTAGTCCCACTCTCAGTGTTTTCACTTTTTGGATTTCCCGAGGACAGAGTCATTCTTTCCTGCTAACTACTGATGTTAGGATGGCCAAATAACAGGAAAGCTCTGAAGAAGGGCCTTTCCAGAGAAAGAAGGTAGTGCCTCACTGCTGGCTCCTGACAACTTCAGAGAGGTGACCAGAGACACACAGGCCATTTTGGGGGAACATTGTATGGCCCTCTAGTCACAGGACACTCCGGATAGTCACAGACATACTTGTGGGAAGGAGGTGTCTTTGTGGGTGTGGGTGTGAGTTTGTGGTTTTCTCTCATGTTCTGAAAGCATCACGGGAGTTCCAGGGTTTTCAATCATTTGAAGCCAGCGAGTTCCCTTAGCCGGGCCAGCTTCCTCCTGAGGAGGTGGGGCTGTGTGTGCTGTGGGGGAGTTATCTGGAGGGCGTAGGGCCAGCTTAGCTTCCTCCAATGGCGGAGAGGCTGAGTCAGCTGCAGGGGAATAACTTAGAGGGGGTTGGTGGTGGGGGGATGACGGCAGGGTATAAGGAGGGGGATGAGAGTCCAGTAGAGTCAAATCTTGTGACTCAGGGAGAACAGAGGGTGGTGGAGGAGGAGAAGCAGAGGGTTTGAGAGATCATGGGGGAAGCAGTACGAGCAGGGAAAGGGACAAGGAAAGGCTTCACCCATGGAGGAGGAGACTTGCAGAGGTCCTGCAAAGTTAAGATACATGGCTGTTGATCAGGATGGCTATGTGTGCGCAGCTGAAAGACAATATCTCTGACTTTTTAAATTAGTGGAAAGAAGAAAGATGCTTCTAGGGGCAATCCGACTTGAAAGGTGAAGCATTCTGAGGCACAGACAGTCTGGCAAGTCTGGAGTTTTACTGAAAAAGAAAGATTCTGAGCCCTTAAGCGAATTTTGGTCCAGTGATCAAGGGTCAGGGACAGAGACATTGAAGTGCTCTGTCCCATATTGAAAGATACACAAACAGTGAATGCAACAACACACAACACAGACAAGACAAGACAATAAAGACAGGCAATGGACGTCCAAAACTGAGACCAGGACTGCGTAGCAGGCAAAACCCTATGGGCTGGCAATACCGAATCTGAAACAAAAAAATCACTGAGTCGAGGAGACAATTGTTCCTCGATTTCTCGAGTCCTCGGTGGCATCCCCCAATACAATTATTCATGCAGCAGAATGATTCCTAACCCAAATCTAACATGTTATCAACCCTAACCATATACTGTTACCTCAATCTAACTTTTCAGAAGAGCAGGGACAGAGTTGGTCTTACAATCCAGGAATGTAGGGGATCTTCCACCTGCTGAGAACCTCAAAGATCCATGCAAAAATGATCCCTGAAGAAGATGTAGGCAGCTTTGAAGGACCCGATTGAGCAAAAGTCATCTTCCATGGCGAACAACCTGGTCAGGATGAAGGGTTGTGTCTGAATCAGCCTCTCTGTTCTTAATGTAGAGAAGATGGACCAAATGAGACCTGTGTGGAGAGTTGTTCCCAGGTGCCTATGGTTTATATACCATTCTAACTTGTGAATGTGTCACAGGAACCAGGGGCAGCCTCCATCTCATGGGACCCTTGGAAGCAACTGTTAAGACAAAATGGTTGCCAAGGCAGTGAACTCATTCTGTTCCTGAAGGAAGTGACCTCACCTCACTTCCTTTGTGATGGAACTCTCTGATCTTGGGATCCAGGAAGCCAGTTAAACAGTGCCAGTCCTAGTCCCAGTCCCAGTGTTCTCACTTTTTGGATTTCCCTAGGACAGGGTCATTCTTTCTTGCTAACTACTGATGTTAGGATGTCGAAATGGCAGAAAAGCTCTGAAGAGGGGCCTTTCCTGAGAAAGAAGGTAGTGCCTCACCGCTGACTCCTGACAACTTCAGAAAGTTGGCCAAAGACACAAGATCTGAGACAGGACAGGCTATTTTGGAGGAACATTGTATGGCCCTCCAGTCAGAGGACACTCCGAATAGTCACAGACCTACTTGTGGGAAGGAGGTGCCTTTGTGGGTTTGGGTATGAGTTTGTGGTTTTGTCTCATGTTCTGAGAATAGGTAGGAAAGGCGGTTTGTTTGGTTTGGAGTGAACTATTTCTAGTAAGTCTTTTGACAATGTGAGTGTTTCTATGTCTGTAATTCACTGTCCGTGGTTGTAGACATTAGAAAAGATAATGCATCAGTGGATGTGTCCTGTCTATGAGAAAGCTCCCCAGCATTCATTCTACCAAATTTATGAATGGACTGCCGCTTGCCTTATGGATGGCCAACTCCTGCTATGTGTGCATCCAAAACCAAAATGGCTAAAAGAACAGTCATTGTGGATAGAGTCTCTTGACTTCCTCTGTAAGGTTCCTGATCTCAATTAAGTGAGAATAGAGATCCTTTGGGTCAAGTGAATTCTTTAAATCCTACAGAGGCTAGCTCATAGTTGCTTGGGTTTTCTCATGACATTAATTCACATAAAGAATCTAAAACGCACAGTCAGTAGGCCTCAAATTGGAGAAGCGGAGCAGTATTAATGGCAGGCCTATTTGATCACTCCTGGTTCACAGGAAGCATGTCCAGGCCACCATGACTTTAGGAAAATGAGGGGCACGGGAGCTTATTTTGTACACTGCCTTGGGCTGCACCCCTCAAGGAAACCTCCAGCCAGAGGTTATGATGAGTGTCTATATATAAGAAGATGAGGGCAATGTGGGAGTTTTTTGGTTTTAATTGTGGTCATTTGTGTGGTGGTAGGAAGAGATGACTGGGTCCACCTGGGCTTGAACTCTGGTGTGATTCCCCATAAAGACTGAGTTCTGGAATTGACCTCAAAGAAGTATTGCCATGAATTGTGTTTCTCATATTAGGAGGCCACACATAAGATTGGCCCTTGGAAACTGAGATCTAGGCCCAGAGTGGCTTTCCACAGAGCACTGGGAATCTCAGCCAGGATATCACATGATTTTATTGTGAAAGATTTGACAGCCATAGTTGAGAGTCAAAACACACATGGACTTCACATTGTAGACCTCAATGGGCCTGGGTTCATGTGAACTTTTGGCCACTCTTTGGGAAGCCTCTCCTGTGATAGTCCTCCAGAGCTTTCATTGAAATTAGCTTCCTCACCATTTGATGGTTATTGAATTAATTGAAAAACTCAGTGCCTCCAACTTCATTCTTGAAATATGGCTCAATATATAACATGAACTTTTTGTAATTCCCATGACCAGGTGGCACTGGAGAACCATTGGATATCCTGTTGCTGATCATGAGTGTACCAGACAGTGCCTTGATTGACTGGGTTTCACGAAAATTGTGAAGATCAGAGATGCCAGTTAGTTGGACCCTGCTGAGTAGTGGTCCTAGAACAAAGGTGGCCAGGTGTGAAATAAAACAGCTATGGTAGTTTCATGTGGATCTACCATTGGCTTCCAAATGACTTCGACTAACATTTTGCAGTCAGCAGACCCTTATATGTAAAGGCATCATGTTGTATGCATAGGTTTCAGGGCAATGTTCAGAATCAGGTTTCTTTGTTAAAGGGGGCAAGCTATGTTGGACAGAAGCCTGGTTGGTGCATAATCCTACAGACCCTGTCCCACCACACGTGACAAAACTCCATCCAGCACTGTGTCCCAGTTGAACTCCTTGTATTTCGTGAAGCAATTACCGAACTCCCAGTGCATCAGGAAGAAAAACCACGAAAATTGGAGGATGACCAAATGGCTTCACAGTCCACACGAGGAGACACTTAGACACTAGTGGCCACAGTTGACCTACAAAGAGAGAATTCAGCACTGCTGCCTCATGTTCATTGGAAAATAAGATACCATGACCTCCAGGTCACATAGATGTAGACACAGCTTTGATGGTCTCACTACAAAGGAAGCTAAATCTCCTGACAACGTATATTTCAAGTGCCCAACCTCAGAGGCATTTTCTCCAGAAGTCTTTGGGCCAGCAGAGCTCCATGTTTGTGGAGTGTTTACCATGTCACTTACTTTTGGAAACTCCTCTTCCACCTCTAAGGTTGTGAACTCCGGAGCATATTCAATTCCAGATATGTATTCACAGATTTTCTAACTCATCTCCTCTAAATGTGGTATTTGGGGCGAAGGTAATATCAAGGCATTGTTCTGGATGAGAGTGGGAAGATTTTTGTGTAGCACATATTTGCATACACATTGGATTCATTTTCCAATTTTCCATTCGAAATACTCAATCCCTGATACTATCCCATACCCTACTAGACTCTGACTACTAATCCTAACATGATGGAGAAAAATAACCCAAACAGAATAGAAATACAAGCAAATCAAAGAGTCGTGTTGTATAGTTGAACTTGCCTTTTCTATTATATAGCGTAGGAGTTATAAATCTAGTCAATTTTTTGTTGAAAGAGTTCTCCATGTGTTTTTACACTTATCAAATATGTGAATTCCTGTCTCCCCCATTTCTCTCTATCCTATTCAGTACATGTATTTTTAAATGCACATATAGAATCATACCTTGTATCACACGTATTTTCTTGTGAGGTGGCTGACTTGGCAGATACAAATTGTGAGAAGAGATCACTCCTCCTAAATGCTGTTGGAACTGAAAATTCAACCTATGGGTGGGCTTCCTAGTTGAACAACTTATACATAAATCCATGTTCAGTAAAATGAATGAATACTTTTGGATACGTGGATGATATATATTTCACGATTAATTTCGATTGGCATATATATTGCTAGTTTTTAATGTCTCTGTGTGTGTGTGTGTGTGTGTGTGTGTGTGTGTGTGTGTGTATACACACACACTGTCCAGATTTTACTAAATATGAAATATATGTGTCTTTTGGCCACTCTTTTGGAAGCCTTACCTGTGAGAGTTCTGTAGAGCTTTCATTGAAATGAGCTTCCTCAACATTTAATGGTTCCTGAATGAATTGTAACCCACAGTGCCTCCAACGTCATCCTTGAAAAATGGCTCAGTAAATACCATAAAATGTTTGAAATTCCCATGACCAGGTGTCACTGGAGAACCTTTGGAAGTCTTCTTGCTGATCATGAGTGTACCAGACAGTGCCTTGTTTGACTTGTTTTCTTAAAAATTGTGTAGAACAAAGATGCCAGTAAGTTGTAGCCTGCTGAGAAGTGGGCCCAGAGCTGTGGTGAGCAGGTGTATGATAAAACATCTGTGGTGGGGCCATGTGGTTCTGCCATTGACTTCCAAATGGATTTTGGCTGACATGGTGCAGCCAGCAGACCCTTATATGTAAAGGCATCTTGTTATATGGAGAGGTTTCAGGGCAATGATCAGAATCAGTTTGTTATGGACAAGGGGCCAAGCTATGTGGGATAGAAGGCTGGTTGGTGAATTCGTCTGCAGACCCTGACCCTCTACACATGACATAACTCCCTCCAGCACTGTTTCCCAGTTGAACTCCTTGTATTTCATGAAGCAAATACCAAAATACCAGTGCAGAAACAAGAAACATCACGAAAATTGTAGGAGGAACAATTGGCTTCACAGTCAAGAAAGGGAGACACCTAGCCCCCAGTGTCCACAGTTTACCTACAAAGAGAGAATACAGCACTGCTGCCTCATGTTCTTTGGATAATAAGAAACCAAGTCCTCCAGGTCACATATATACAGACCCATCTTTGATGGTATCACTACAAAGAAAGCTAAAGCTCCTGACAACAACATATATTTCAAGTGCCCAACCTCAGGGGCAGTTTCTCAAGAAGTCTTTAGGCCAACAAAGTTCCACGATTGTGGAGTGTTCATCCTGTCCCTTACTTTTGAAAACTCCTCTACAACCCCCAAGGTTGTGATCTCCTGAGCATTTTCTATTCCAGATATGTATTCACCGATTTACTAATTCATCTCCTCTAACTGTGTCTTACTTGGGGTGAAGGTAATGTCAAGGCATTGTTCTGAATGAGAATGGGTAGATTTTTTGTAGCACATATTTGCATACACAATGGATTCATTTTCCTATTTTCCATTCGAATTACTGAAACCTGACACCAACCCATACCCTACTAGAGTCTGCCCACTAATCCTAATATGATGGAGAAAAATAACCCAAGCAGAATAGAAATACAAGCAGTTCAGAGGAGGCATGGTGTATTGTTGGACTTGCCTTTTGCATGATAAAGTGTAGGTGTTATAAATCTGGTAAATTTTTAATTGAAATATTTCTCCATGTGTTTTGAAAGGTATCAAATATGTGAATTCCTGTCTCCCTTTATCTCTTGCCTATTTAGCACATGTATTTTTATATGCACATATAGAATCCTACCTGGTACCACACGTAAATTCTTGTGAGATGGCTGACATGGCAGATAAAGATTGTGAGAAGAGATCACTCCTCCTAAACCCTGTTGGAACTGAGAAGTCAACCTATGGGTGAGCTTCCTAGTTGATCAACATTGTACATAAATCCATGTTCAGTAAAATAAATATTTTTGGATCTGTGTATGATATGTATTTCATGATGAATTTCGATTGTCATATATATTGCTGCTTTTTAATATCTCTGTGTGTGTTTTGTGAAAAATCTACACTCTCTAGATTTTTCAAAATATGAAATATATGTCTCTTATTATACACTCCCTAAATTCATTCATGTTCATGTATGTGGTTTTATAATCAAATTTTCACAAGATTATTTTCAGAAATATTCATCCACCTCAAGTACATATTTTTTTCTAGTACTGAACACTCACTTCAGTGAAAGGTGCATACAAATCCTTATAGTTCTAAAGTAACTGACCCAGTTTAACATCAATGCAAGTAGATTCCTATGGGAAATGTTGTGTATTTTAATGTTCATTTTTATTCAACACTGGTACATTACTATTTCTTCAATTTATGGACAACTTAGAAAATACATTTCATCCACATTTCACAAATTTAAAGGCATTTGGTACACTTTCAATCACTTCCTGCTTCAGATCACACGTATTCCTCCTTTTTTTTTGACTGGTCTTTTCATGATACTTCTACCTAACGCATTATATTTGATTTCCATAATTATTTTGAAGCAAAACTCACACACTCTTTATGATAAAGCATAACACTAATATTACCATTAGATGTATAATTGTTTGGAATGAATGATTGTATATCAATATAAGATTTCCTGTATATTTTCAGATATCAATTTATTCCAATTTCTAAAGTTGAAACCAGTTATATTATTTATTCACAGTATGGACTATTCATCCATTATCTCTATATTCATAGACACAGGGTACAACTTTTTTATTCCAAATACTAATTTATGAGTTTTCAGAATATAGCTCCCTTTAATGGTGGGAGAAATACTCATGTCACCAGATCTACATATATATTTTATCATAGTAATATTCTGGATAAAAAATTCAAAGGTCACACTTATGTTTGTACCAACGCCTAAATTGAATGTGAGTAAGAATTACTAAAAACATCCATGTCCAGGATGCCTAAGGCTCTCAAATGTCAATCCTATTGGTGAGGAGATATTTGTTTCATGCTAAGATTATATATTCAACCTCAACCCTGTTGAAAATGTTTAATCCTCTCACTCACTTTATACTTTGCCTTATTTCTTAATGTCACTATTGATATCTATTTTCCTACATATTTTGCCCAGTTCATCATAGTGACTGATTCTTCACATATGCTGACATTTACATTCATTCTCTAACAAAAACCCTATTACTAAAAAAGTCTTGGTCCAACTCCTAGACTCACTCTTCTTCCAAAACTTACTATCTTCCTAATCCTCCCGACTACCACTTCTTGACTGGATGTTCTCTTCTACATTCAATCATCTGAGATATAGTGTTTTATTCCATTCTATATCAATTTATCTCAGACCTCAGTGCAGAATGTAATTCAAAGCTAAGTATCCCAATCAAGGGCCCAATACCTCTCAGTGCTTCAAATCTTACCTAGATTTCTGTTTTCATACTTATATTCACCTATAAATTCTTATAAATATTGCAGGTTTCCAATACCATTATTCATCCAGCAGAATGATTCCTAATACAAATCGAACATGTTATTAATCCTAACTATACACAATTCCCTCAATCTCACTTTACAGAAGAGCAGGGACAGAGTTGATCTTACAATACAGGAATGTAGGGGACCTTCCAACTGCTGAGAACATCAAAGGTCCATGCAAAAATGATTCCTGGAGAAGATGTAGGCAGCAATAAAAGACCTGAGAGAGCAAAAGTATTCTTCCATGGCAAACAACCCAGTCAGGATGAAAGGATGTTTCTGAATCATCCTCTCTCTTCTTAGTGTAGGGAAGATTGACCAAACTAGGCCTGTGCAGACAGGTGTTCCCAGGTGCCTATGGTTTTTAAACCATTCTAACTTGTGAAAGTGTCACAGGAAGATGGGGCATCCTCCATCTTATGAGACCCTAGGAAGCAAATGTTAGGAAAAAGTGGTTGCCAAGGCAGTGACATCATTCAGTTCCTGAAGGAAGTAACCTCACTTCACATCCTTGTTGATGGAACTTTCCGAATTTGGGTTCCAGGAAGCCAGTCACCAAGACCCAGTCCCAGCCCCAGTCCCAGTGATTCCAATTGTTTGGATTTACCAAGGACAGAATCAGTCTTTCGTGGTACCTACTTATGTGAGGATGGCCAAATGTCAGGAAAGTTCTGAAGGGGGGCCCTTTCGGAGAAAGCATGTAGAGGCTCACTGCTGGCTCCTGACAACTTCACAGAGTTGTCCAAGGAGACCAGATCTGAGACAGGACAGGCCATTTCTGGGGAACATAGTATGGTGCTCCAGTTAGAGGACACTCTGGATAGCTCCAAACGAACATGGGGAAGGAGGTGCCTTTGTGGGTGTGGGTGTGGGTTTGTGGTTTTTTCTCATGTCCTGAGAATAGTTAGAAAAGGTGGTTTGTTTGGTTTCTAGTGAACTGTTTCTAGTTAGTCCTTTGAAAAGGTGAGTGTTTCTATGTCTGTGTATCCCAGTGTGTCCGTAGTTGTAGACATTAAAAAGGAGAATGTCTCAGTGGGTGTGTCCTGTCAAGGAGAAAACTTCCCAACATTCATCCTGCCCAATTCATGAATGGACTGTGGCTTGCCTTATCACTGGGAAACACCTACTATCTTCCTACGTTCCTGTATTCTTCCTGAATTCTGGCCACTCTCCAGAATAGGCTCATGGTTTTGTGTCCAAGATATGGACCCCTTCCAAGCTCTGTGACATGGCCATGTTTTGGATACCTGAAGGGAATGGCAAGCATCTCAGAAAACTCAGATATCAATGTGACCAGTAAAGTCTCAGTGGAGAAACCCTGCTTTGGTCCTTTTGATTACCTATTGTTATGTTGCCCTGAATATCAGGAAAGTCTTTGCCTCAGGCCACCCCTTTGTGAAGCCAGAAGAAAACAGTTTTCACATGGAAATGAATGGGAATTACCTTTGTGTTTTACAATAATACCTTCAGAGTTTAGGCTCTCATAAACTTAAAAATACATTTAGATTGTATCTCAGTGTAGAAAGTATGATGGAACTGTAAATATCTTATTGAAAAGAAGTCCAATTATAGAACACAAATGACAGACATAAATCTCCAACATGTTTTACTTTTAAGCCTAGAATTACCATACAACCTTAGAACACCAGCTTGATACAATGCTCTTTTGAAGCTTCTACCTTACACACTTGTATACCTGGAAGATATGAACACATTAACACCACAATTACATTGATGTTTTTGTATTAACCAAGTTTAGCTTTTTAAAGAAATAACATGGCACAATTTTGTAAAAACAGTACTAGTTTAACCAGCTGTTTAATTTTTTAAGATTACTTGCTCAAAACTTACACATATAACCAACTTACACAAAACATTTTTATTATTTACTAAAAACCTTTTAATTACTTAATCATATAGACTCTCTTATCCAGAAACACATTTTCCCTCTATTAAATCTATAACTAGAACCTTTAAGTTTCTCTTTTCCATTTGTTAACCTCTTTCTGTTCACATTTTGAAACAATACATGTAAATTTCTGAATTTAAGCAGATTATTTTATAGACATCAACATTATACTAGGGCGTTTTGAACACCTAGAAAACTTATAGGCCTATTTTTAAAGACATCTTTATTTTTATCTTTTTACCCAATTTGAATTGAACCATTTGAATCACGTGAATCAAAGATATTTGAATCCATTTTTAAATTTTTCATGAGCGCTCCTCATCTATCAATTGTCATATCACTGCATTATATATTGACTTACACACATACAGGCATACCGACATACAACACATAACACAAATGTAACACATAACACAATAGTAAAGGCCTTGTAGCTTTTTCAGGTGAAATCTCCATTGCAATGTTTAAAAACTCCACAGTTGATCAAAAATAGATCTGATCCGAAAACATTTACCGATCTGCAGGATAAAGATTATGAGCTCAAAAAAAGAAAAAAAAAAAATACAGAATCTAAGAAAAAGCAAGAGTCCTAAAAAAGATGACTATTCAGTAATTAGTAAATACCATATAATGTACTTATTCGTTGAGTCTAGTTTGAGTTCAGGTAAACATAAACTTTTACTCCTTTTTATCTGTCTCTTCCTGATTGCATATCAACTTAAGTCCTGACTGAGGTCTCGAAAACTGGAAAGACGCGAATTTTGAGCAGAAACCTCATGCCTAAGGCATTATAGCTATGTCATAATTTCCAGGTTTGAATGTTGAAAATTATGATGCAAGTTCAAGATGTAATTCTCAAAATTTTATATCTTTAGATTTTTCTACACTAGAAAAATTTGCTCACACAAAACTGAAAATTGGATCATTTTTTGATAATATAAATGGCACCATCACAAAAAAGTTTCTATAAGATAATAACCCACTTTCTTTGTTCTGAAATTTCAAAAGTGGTATTAAGTTACATTAAATTGGCTGAAAATTTTTTTAAAAAACCACACACTGCCATGGGTATCCGAAATTAAGCTTTAAATATTTCCAAGATTGTTGCTAATTAATGCCATTTCAATAAGCCAGACGAACCTTTTAATTTAGCACCATTTTTTTTAAATCTTACACACTGAGGGCAACAGATACCATATCATAATTTATTTTCTTTGCCCAAGTTAATGCACTGGTATATCTAGTGGAATTTTCTCAGGCTACCTAGTTAAAAATTTAAACTCTTTAATATTTTTTTTAATCCTAAGTATTTAAGGTTTCTAGCATGAACTATCTGAAATCAAACTAAACAATTGTTTAAACCCAACTTTATACTGTAAGATAGTGCAATGCTTTAGAAACCCATTTAGATACCAGATTGTTACAATAAAAAATCATCTTTTAGATACACATTCAGCCAAGATCATCCCCAAGAAACAATCTATAATATCAACATATTACTGCATTCATTCTCCCTTTTGTTAAGCAAACAGAGGTGGAGTAATCCTTAAAGTGCAGGTAAGGAATAAGGGAGTTCCCCACAGCAAAATGGCTCGGGCAGCTGCTGGGAGTCCCTTAGCCTCACTTTTTACTTACAGGATTAGTTCCTCTGGTTTGGTTTGACCCCAGGCACCAGGCATATTCTATATCTCCCAACTTTTCAGTAGTCAGCTCCCAAATAGTTCATTTTCTGCTTGCAGTTTTTTGAGTTCTAGGCTTCCCCAAGAGGGCAGAGTGGGGACTCCTTTAAAGTCCACTCTGGGGTGTCAAAATTTATGACTGAAGGTTTGGATCCCATCCCCAAATCCAATTAATGCCAATTTAATAATGAGGACAGGGTTTTGAGAAAAGTTTATGCGAGATATCAAAGTTCTTAGACCCCAGGCATTTCCCTCTGCAGTTGGCGTGCTCAACCCAACTATGGAAAGAAAAGAAAACAGTGCTTCCCTAATCTCGCTTAACAAAGGGGAGTAAAGTACATCAAAGTTCTTTAAAACACAGCTAAGAGAGGTGTAAAAGGTGAGAACAGAAAAGCTGGCGGTTCTATTGACTTTTGGTCCCTCACAGGAGAAGCATTAGGTTAAAATTTAGCTAAAGTTACTTCCACACATCTAAGGCAGGTTGGAACACGGGACTCTGCATCGGTCCACACAATGCCATCACATTTAACAGAAACACAGACAAAAAGACACACAAAGACCATCATGCAGCTCCCGTTTGTTCACAACCCTAAGATCTTCAAACTTGTGACTCAGTGAGAATGGAGGGAAGAGGGGGAGGTGCAGAAGGTTTGAGTGATAGGATCGTGGGCAAAGGGGTCAGGTTGGAGCCAGGGACCAGAAAAGGCTTCAAGGACAGAGGCATGAAATGGCTTTGGCCCGTAATGAGAGTTACTCAAACAGAGACAACGACAATACAAACGTGACACAAACACGGACACACAGTTAACGTTTAACACGAGTTCAGAAGGAGAGATTAGAACCTAGTAACTGGCAAAACCTGATGGGTTAGACCACAAAGACAGACAGTGAATTCAACCTGAGAGACATAAGTAGCCTGCAAGACCTGTCAGGTTGGCAGCAGAGTCACCTAATTAGGACACATCCGTCCCTCCCCGAATCGTCGAAGGAGTCCCTTGCAAGGACGTGGTCTGTGGCTTCAGGACACGTCTGTCCACCACCGCCAGTGGGAACTTACGCTCTCTGCTGGCAGCCACTCTGCCAACAAAAACCGAAAACCGAAAAACCAAACCTGGTAGGGAAGATGGCCGCTGCGTACGGGGGTTGCTGAAATGCTGAGTGTGGTGCTCAGTGCAGCGGCTTTAATTGAGATTTCGTGCAGTTGGTTAGAGCTCCTTTTACCGTTAATCTGTAGTAGACCACTTGCCAAGCAGCAGGAAGAACAAAGAGATGGAAAAAGAGACGCTTGGCTGCTCACAGCCATGGGCGCTTTGTGCGCATCTGCTTCCTCTTTCGCTTCACTCCAGGCAGAGAACCTGAATGTGTAATCAGCAGTGGATTGTAAGTACCTGATGCAAAGAAAGCTCAGTTACTTCCGCCCCCTTTTTTAAAATATTTTTATATACAGGGAGAGTTTATGGACTGGGATTGTTCGCTGGGCTGTGGTTTCTGTGCCGAAAATCCACTCCGCAGGAGCCACCATTTGCTTTCTGCTGGCTGTCTTGATGACTCTGTCTAAAATGTCCGGCTTCCGCATCTAGAGGTTGGAGCTGGGCTAAGGGCCGAGTCCTGTCCTCTGAAGGTTGGACCGTGGCCTCGAGCCCCTAGGTCGCCTGTTCGCCGCTGCACCTTCGGGCAGAGCCTGTCTCTGGGGTCATTCTGCATTCCCCTGCTAAGGGACCTGTGCTCTGGAGGAGGGGTCCGGAGAGCCATGGTGGCAGCTGCTTGGGCCCCAGGGGATGGGCACCGGGCTGAGGAGCAATGGAGGCCGCGGTGGTTCCGCTATAGTCACAGTCGAGCGCAGCACCCATGAGCGCGGCTAACGTGAGCATGGTCCAGAGGCAGAGGCAATGGCGGCAAGGATTCATTTCTAGAAATCTGGACTGGAAACAGAAGCAGTAGTGTTACAATCCCAAGAACTTGCTTATGCCAGGAAGCTGTAAGGGTAACATGAATATCATTGAGGAGATCTAACATGGTGGCAGGTGCAGAGAGATCAAGTCTCTGACATCTTCAAATGTGCGGGCATAGGGAGCCGTAAACTGTCTAAATGCTGTTTGCTCAGGATCACTAGGCAATGCTCAGCTGATGTGGATCTGGGGCATACAATCTGGGCCCCTCAGAACACACACACCGAGTCCGGATAGGCTGCATTCAACCTCCAGTTGGCCTGCTTCTCATGACTCAGCACTAAAGATCCCGCTGAAATAATTGGTCGGCCCTTCTGAATTTACAGAGGTAAAAGTCAACTGAGCCTTCATAGGCAGTGGCCAAAGGACTGAAATGGGGCTTGGGAAAGTCAGTCAGGACTCACCCGTTGCATTGGTCACCCGGCAAAGGGAAAGAACGGTCACCATTTGCACGAGATACCACCATGGCAGAGAACTGACATCACGAGTGGAGGAGATATCTTCATTGAAACCTTTGTGACAGGTGTTTAATCCCCTAGCCATCTCTCTCCACACAGTGGAGAAACCTTAAGAGCCCCTCCCAGCTCTTTCATAAGGGCCCCTCCTAGCTCTCCTGTGAGCTCCATAGCCAGACCGAGGGAATCAGGAGTGGCATTTTACTTGCGTTCAGGAGCTCTCGGCTACCGCTCCCACCAGTGCAGACAACTGAGGTCTCTTGCACCAGCTACCAGGGGCGTGGCTCCTGGAGGGCAAGCAAATTTGCTGAGGGTTCTCAGCCCCAAGCTCTGCAAACTTAGGGGCTGAGGGAGGCAAACAGGGAGAGTGTGCCCAGGTATTCATGAAAACAGGGCTCCCAGGAGCAGCAGAACTGGCGTGTAGCCAGTATTGTGGTGAGCGGGGCCTGGTTTGAGGAAACACAAGAGAAGGCCCTAGGCACTCAGGATTGGAGACCCACCCAGTCTGGGACTTAGAGCTGCTGCACAGTTAATGGTTTCCACCTTTGAGAGGAGAAGCTTGGCCCAGTGGGCACAGCAACACCTACTTTAAGAGAAGTTAATCGAAATCTATGACTGCATTTATGTTTTTTTTTCTTTTTCTTTCATTTTTATTTTTTGTTGGTGCAGTTGTTCTTTAACTTATTTTATGTTTTCAATTTTTTTATTTTATTATTAGTAGTATTATTTCTTTAAATTTTAATTTTCATTTTTTTATTATCATTATTATTTTTTTTAATTTCTTCCTTTCTTTATTTTCAATTTTTTTCTTTTTGTTATTTCTGTAGATGTTATAAGTACCACCTGGTATGGTCCTTTCCAGTGGGGTTCCAGGGATGACACCTGATGTCATCTTACGTAGACAAAGTCTCTTACTTGATATCGATGTGGAGTCCCCTTGTCCCCAGGTTGGTAGGCAGTGGCCAGCCGTTTTCACAGGTATCCCTGAGTTCTTTCAAGAGCTTTAAATCTGTCAAGCAAGGGGTGTGAAAGGGATCGTTAGGTCTTAGAGTTGGGGTTAGGTCCCTTCCTGGAGGAGGGGCACCATAGAGAATTTCATAGGGGGTGAGGTTACACAAAAAACAGAGTGAGTATTTCCTTCATGAAACAGTGCATAAGGCAGTAGCATAGTACAATCTTTTATTCCGGTCTCTAAGCTTAATTTTTTAAGGTCTGTTTAATGGTTATATTCATTCTTTCCACCTGTCCTAAACTCTGGGGTATATAAGCACAATGTAACTTCCAATTAATCCCCAGGGTCCTGGCTAACCCCTTACTTATCTGGCCCACGAACGCTGGTCCAGTATCAGACCCTTTTAACTTAGGCAGGCCATATCTTGGAAAAATATCTTCTAGGATCTTCTTGACCAAAATTTGCGCTATTTCTTTTCTTTTCTTTTTTCTTTTATTTTTGAGGGGAAGACTTCAATCCATCCTTAAAATGTACCTACAAAGACTAGGAGATATTTAAGTCTATACCTTGCTGGTTTAATTTAAGTAAAGTTCACTTCCCAGAATTGTCCTGGTTTGGTACCTCGTAGGTGCTTTCCTGCAGGAAGCTTGGAAGGGTAAGCATTAACTAATTGATGGACCCGACAGGCTTTTGTTACCCATTCAGTTATTTCCTTCACTGTGAGTCGGTTAGTGGAAAACTCTGTTCTTGATCCTTCAGGAATGCCTGCAGATTCTTTGAACCATGGTGAGTGAGTTGATGTACATTTTCTACTGACATAGTTAGAGCCGTGACTCTTGAAATTTCTACTGAAGGATTTAGAAATTCCACTTGGGGGTCTTCAGGGTTACAAGTTATTTTGGCCCAGAGCTTGGTGAGCAGATCTCTGCCCATCAATGGGGCCAGGCATTCTGGGATTACTAGGGAGAAATGATGGATTTTTCCTTTCCCCAAGTCAATGGTCCTCTTAGTTGTCCAAGTCCGATATTTACTGCCATTAGTTTTTTGAACTAGAGACCTTTTATTAGATAGAGCGCCTATTGTGGCTTTAAGGGCTGAGTATATTGCCCCTGTATCCAGTTTACTGGGGTCTCCTCCACTTCAAAAGTTTCCCTGAGCTCGGGGAAGGGATATGAGACCCGACTTTCTTAGTCATCCTCCAGAGTCAGAATGGCTGGCTGGCCTGGCTGTCACTTTCTAAGGCAATTTTGACCCAGTGTCCTTTTTCTTTAGAGTAGGCACATTGATCTGAGGCCAGGGGTGGCCTCTGTCGTGGGCCAACTTATCCCTTCTTGTCTCCCTGTTTCTTAATTTCTGGCCTATTTGTTGTTGTGACCAGGACCTTAGTCAACACCTTAGTCTGCCTTTTGCTTCATTAACCTCACTTTGCTCCCTTCTCTTCCTCAGTTTCTCTCTTATAGTATATCTTCTCAGATTCTCTGATGAAATCTCTCAAAGTGATATCTTGTAATCAATCTAAGCTTTGTAAATTTGTTTTAATATCGATTGCAGTTTGCCCATCATGACAGATGCCTTCTGATTCTCTGCCTGAGGATCGAAAGGAATATATCTCCTATATGACTCCATAATTCTCTCTAGAAACATAGAGGGAGATTCATCTGGCCCTTGAATAATCTCTCTTACCTTGGCCAAATTAGTTGGTCACTAGCGGCTGTTTGGAGACCCAGTATTAGAGCCCAGCTATAAGTGGACAGAAGCTCCCTACTTTCAAAGGTGTTGGGGTCACAGTTGGGTCGGTTAAAGGGAAAGGCGGCTTTGATTATGTTGGGTAGTTGTGTCGGATGAACATCTGGTCCGAGGATATTTTTTTCTAGGTTCCTGGAGGATTCCCTTTTGTTCCTCTGTCATGAAGAGAGTTCCTAGGAGTTGTTTACAGTCTTCTGAAGTAGGCTGTTGTGAAAACATTAATGACTCAACCACACCTGAGAGCTGTGTTGGGTCCTCGGAAAAGGGGGATTGTAATTTTTTAAGTTATATAGGTCTGGAGAGAGGCCAATACTGGTAGGCTTGCATTTTTCCCCCATGGCCATCGATAACCATTGGCCTCTAGGGAAGGAGGGGGAGCATCCCGAGAGTTCCAGGGTTTTCAATCTTTTGCCGCCAGCGCATTCCTTTAGCTGGGCCAGCTTCCTCCATGGAAGAAGGTGCTGTGTGTGCCACAGGGAAATTATCTGTAGGGCGCTGGGCCGGCTTAGCTTCCTGCAATGGACAAGAGGCTGAGTCAGCAGCAGGGGAATCACTTAGAGTGTGTTGGGGGCTGGGGAACCAGGGCAGGGGATAAGGAGGGGGAGGAGAGTCCAGTAGAGTAAAATCTGGTGACTCAGGGAGAACAGAGGGTGGAGGAGAAGAAGAAGAAGAGTGTTTGAGAGTTCCTGGGGGAAGAAGTTGGAGCAGGGGCAGTGGCAAGGATAGGCTTCACCAATGGAGGAGGAGCTTTGCAGAGGTCCTGCTGAGTTAAGATACATGGCTGTTGATCCAGATGGCTATGTGGCCCTGGCTAAAATCCAATATCTCTGACTTTTTAAATTAGTGGGAAGTAGAAAGATCCTTCTAGGGGCCATTCAACTCCAAATGTTGGCCATTCTGAGGTACAGAGAATCTGCAACATCCAGCACTTTACTGAAAAAGAAAGATTCTGAGCCCTTAAGCGGACTTTGGTGCAGTGATCAAGGGTCAGAGAAAAAGGCATTGAAGTGCGCTGTCCCATAATGAAAGATACACAAACAGTGAAAGCAACGACACATGACACAGACAAGACAAGACAATAAAGACAGGCAATGGACGTCCAACACTGAGACCAGGACTGAGTTGCCAGCAAAACCCGATGGGCTGGCAATACCGAATCCGAATCAAAATATCGCTGAGTCGAGGAGACTATTGTTCCTCAATTTCCGGAGTCCTCTGTGGTGTCCTCCAGAGACATGGCTTGAGTTTTGTAACACGACTGTCAGGCATCGTCAGAGAGAGCTCACACTCTTCATTGACAGTTAATTTGCCAAGCCCTAACCTGAAACCTGAAACCAGAAAGAGGCGCCTTACTTACCTGAGAGGGGTCCTTTGGGATCTCTCGTCCACAACTGCTCGATCTAGGTGGAACCTCCATATGTAAAGGTCGGGCTAGCGTCAGAAGAAGGGACAACCAAGAGACTTTATCATGCAACAGCAAAGGATTTACTGGGGGTCCAGCATGTTTGAGCTCAGAACTCACTTGAACAGAGCAGAGAGCCCTGAGAACAGCTTAAGTAGAGCTTATATACTTTCCTTGGAGAGGGCAGAGAGGGAAGTTTATTGATGAGTCTGGGCGACTGGGCGGTTTGCGTGCAACCAGGTGAGGGAGTACATTCTGCAGTTTGGCAGTAGGGAACGGCACATTCTGGGATCAAGATTAGCAAATATTCTCAAAATTTCAAAAGTGTTTTGTTAAGCATACAGAAAAACAGGAAGTGACAAGTACCTATTTTATTAAGCTTTCACTACTGACTATCCCTTTTTTACTGGATGTTCTCTTCTACATTCAATCATCCAAGGTACAAGGTCCTATGCCCCTGTATATGGATTTATCTGAGACAACTTTGCAGAAAGTAATTCAAAGATATGGATATCAATCAGGGGCCCAATGCCCTTCTGGGCTTCAAATCTTATTTAGATTTCGGTTTTCATACATATATTTCACCTATGTTTTCTTATATATATATATATATATATATATATATATATATATATATATATATATATATATATATCATAGTATATATATTTCATCCACGATTTCACAAATTTACAGGCATTTGTTTCACGTTCAATCAATTCCTTCTTCAGAACACATGTATTCCTCCAGGTCTCTTGACTGGTCTTTTCATGAGACTTCTTGCCAAACACATTATTATTGATTTCCATAATCACTTTTGAAGCAAAACTCACACACTGTTCATGATAAACCATAACCCTAATATTACCATTAAATGTGGAACTGGTTGGAATGAATGATTGTATATCAATATAAGATTTTCTGTATATTTTCATGTATCAATTCAAAAAATTATTTAAAATTGGAACCAGTTATATTATTTATTCTCAGTATGGTCTATTCATGCATTATCTCTATATCCAAAGACACAGCGTACACCTATTGTACCCCCAATACTAATTTATACGTCTTCAAAATATTGCTCAAAGAAATGGTGGAAGAAATACTCATGTCACCTGATCTCCTTATACATTTTATCACAGTAATATTCTGGACACAAAAAGCAAAGTTTACACTTATGATTGTACCAGAGCTTTCATTGAAATGAGCTTCCTCACCATTTAATGGTTCCTGAATGAATTGTAAGCCACAATGGCTCCAACTTCAACCTTGTAAAATGGATAGATGAATACCATGAAATTTTTGAAATTCGCATGACGAGGTGGCAATGAAGAACATTTGGATGTCCTGTTGCTGATCATTATTATACCAGACAGTGCCTTGACTGATGGGTATAATGAAAATGGTGTAGAACTGAGATGCCGGTTAGTTGAAAACTGCAGAGTAGTTGGCCCAGAGCAGTGATGTGCAGGTGTGTGATAAAATATTTGTGGTGGTGCCATGTGGATCTGCCATTGACTTCCAAATGGCTTTTAGCTGATATGGTGCACCAAGCAGACCCTTATATGTAAAGGTGTCTTGTTATATGGAGAGGTTTCAGGGCAATGTTTAGAATCAGTTTGCTATCGTCAAGGGGGCAAGCATATGGGATAGAAGCATGGTTGGTGCGTTCTCCTGCAGACTCTGAACCACCACATGTCACAAAACTCCCTCCAACACTGTGTCCCAGTTGAACTCCTTGTATTTCGTGAAGCAAATACCAATCTCCCAGTGCAGCAGCAAGAAACACCACGAAAATTGGAGGATGACCAAATGGCTTCACAGTCCACATGGGAGACACTTCGGCCCAGTGGCCTCAGTTTACCTACAAAGAGAGAATTCAGCACCGCTGCCTCATGATCATTGGAAAATAAGAAACCATGTTCTCCAGGTAACATAGATGCAGACCCAGCTTTGATGGTTTCATGACAAATGAAGATAAAGCTCCTGACAACAACATATATTTCAAGTGCCACACCTCAGAGGCAGTTTCTCCAGAATTCTTTTGGCCAGCAGAGCTCCATGGTTGTGTAGTGTTTACACTGTCCCGTACTTTTGGAAACTCCTCTACCAGCTCCCAGGTTGGGAACTCCTGAGCATTTTCCATTCCAGATTTGTATTCACAGATTTTCAAACTCTTCCCCTCTAATTGTGTCTCACTGGGCCAAAGGTAATGTCAAGGCATTGTTCTGGATGAGAGTTGGAAGTTTATTGTGTAGCACATATTTGCATACACATTGGATTCATTATCCTATTTACCATTTGAAATACTGAATCCCTGACACTAACCCATACCCTAATAGACTCTGACTACTTATCCTAAAATGATGGAGAAAAAGAAACCTAACAGGATAGAAATACAGGCCTTTCATAGGAGGCATGGTGTATACTTGGATTTTCCTTCTGCTTTATCAAGGGTATGTGTTATCATTCTTGTCAACCTTTCATTGGAATATTTCTCCATGAGTTTTTAAAGTCAACACATATGTAAATTCCTGTCTCCTTTTCTGTGTAGCCTATTCAGAACATGTATATTTTTATGCATATATAGACTTCTACCTGGTATCACACGTACATTCTTGTGAGCAAACTGACTTTGGAATTTACAAATTATGAGAATACATCACTGCCCCTAAATACTGATGGAACTGAAAATTCAACCTATGGGTGAGCTTCCTAGTGAACAACATTAAACATAAATCCATGTTCAGTAAAATTAATATTTTTAGGTATGTGGATGATATATATTTCATGATAAATTTCGATTGGCATATATATTGCTACATTTTAATGTGTGTGTGTGTGTGTGTGTGTGTGTGTGTGTGTGTATATATATATATATATATATATATATATATACTCTCCAGATTTTCCAAAATATGAAATATATGTGTCTTATTATACACTCTGTAAATTCATTCCAGTTCGTGTATGTGGATTTATAATCAACATTTCACATTTCACAAGATTATTCTCAGAAATATTCAACCACCTGAAATACATATTTGTTTCCTAGTACTGAAAACTAACTTCAGTGAATGGTCCTTATATATCCTTATATTTCTATAGTAACTGACCAGGATTAACATCAATGCAGTTAGATTCCTATGGGACATGATATGTATTTTGAAGTTTGTTTTTATTCAACACTGGTACATTACTTTTTCTTCAGTTTATGGACATCATAGGATATATCCTTTCATCCACAAGTTCACAAATTTATAGGCATTTGGTTCACTTTCAATCACTTCCTCTTTCAGAAAACATGTATTCCTTTATGATTATTTAGTGGTCTTTTCACTAGACTTCTTTCTAAACATATTATTTTCGATTCTTTAATCATTTTTGAAGCAAAACTCACACACACTTCATGATAAACCGTAACCCTAATGTTACCATTAGAAGTACACAAAGTACACCTATTTGTACTCCCAATACTAATTGATACATGTTCAAAATATTGCTCCCAGAAATGGTGGAAAAAATACTCACGTCACCTGATCTACATATACATTTTATCACAGTGATATTCTGGACACAAAATGCAAAGATCACACTGATGATTGTAACAAAGCCTAAATGGAAAGTGAGCATGAATTACTAAAAACATCCATGTCCAGGTTACTTAATGCTCTCAAATGTCAATCCTATTTGTGACTACATGTTTGTTTCTTCCTTAGATTATATATTCAACCTCAACCCTGTGAAAATGTTTAATCCTATTACTCACTTTATAATTTGTCTGATTTCCTAATGTCTCTATTGATATCTGCTTTCCTACATATTTTCCCCAGTTCATCAATGTGACTGACTCTTCACATGTGCTGATATTTACATTCACTCTCTACCCGAAACCCTATTGCTGAAGAACTTTTGGTCCAGATCCTATATTCACTCTTCTTTCTAAACCTTCCGACTATCTTCCTAATCCTACCGACTCTCACTTTTTGACTGGATGTTGTCTTCCACATTCAGTCATCCAAGGCACAAGGTCCTATGCCATTGTATATCGATTTATCAGAGACATCTGTGCAGAACATAATTCAAAGCTAAGTATCCCAATCAAGGGCTCAATAGCCGTCCGGGCTTCAAATCTTACATACATTTCGGTTTTCATACTTACATTTCACCTGTATATTCTTTTAAATATTGCAGGTTCCAAATACCATTATTCATCCCCCAAATTATTTCTAACCCAAATCGAACCTGTTGTTAATCCTAAGCATACACTCTTCCCTCAATCTAACTACAGAAGAGCATGGACAGAGTTGGTCTTACAATAGAGGAATGTAGGTGATCTTCCACCTGCTGAGAACCTCAGAGTTCCATGCAGATATGATCCTTGGAAAAGTTGTAGGCAGCTATGAAGGACCTGAGAGAGCAAAACTTATTTTACATGGCAAACAACCTGGAGAGGATGAAAGGATGTGTCTGAATCAGCCTCTCTCTTCTTAATGTAGAGAAGATGGACCAAAGCAGGCCTGTGTGGAGAGAAGTTCCCCGTTGACTATGGTTGATATACCATTCTGACTTGTGAAAGTGTCACAGGAAGTAGGAGCACCCTCCATCTCATGGGACCATTTGAAGCAACTGTTAGAACAAAGTGGTTGCCAGGGCAGTGACCTCATTCATTTTTGAAGAAAGTGACTTCACCTCACTTACTTGGTGATGGAACTCTCTGAACTTGGGATCCAGGAAGCCAGGCACCCAGAGATAGTCCCAGTCGCTGTCCCAGTGGGATAACTTGTTTCGATTTACCAAGGACAGACAGTCTTTTTTGGTATCTACTGATGTGAAGATGGACAAATGCCAGGAGAGCTCTGTAGAGGGACCTTTCCTAAGAAAGCAGGTAGTCGCTCACAGTTGGTTCCTGACAACTTCACAGAGTTGGCCGAGGAGACCAGATCTGAGACAGGACAGGCCAATTCAGGGTAACATACTATGGTCGACCAGTCCGAGGACACTCTGGATAGTCAAAGACTTATTGGGGGTAGGAAGTGCCTTTGTGGTTGTTGGTGTAAATTTGTGGTTTTTATTCATGTTCTCAGAATAGGTAGGAAAGGCAGTTTGTTTGGTATGGAGTGGAGTACTTCTAGAAAGCCGTTTGACAAGGCTAGTGTCTGTGTATCCCACTGTGTCCGTGTTTGTAGACATGAGAAAAGAGAATGCATCAATGAATACGTCCTGTCTAGTAGAAAGCTTCCCAGCATTCATCCTACCCAATTTATGAGTGGATTGTAGCTTGACTTATGGATGAGCAACCCCTACTATCCTCCTATGTTCCTGTTTTCTTCCCGAATTCTGGCCACTATCCAGAATAGGCTCATGTTTTTGTGTCCAAGATATGTGCCACCTCCAAGCTCTGTGACATGGCCATGTACTGGATAGCAGAATGGAGTGGCGAGCATCGCAGAAAATGCAGATATCAATGTGACCAGGAAAGTCTCAGTGGAGAAACCCTGCTTTGGGCCTTTTGCTTACCTATTGTTCTGTTGCCCTGAGTGTAAGAAAGTTTCTTGCCTCAGGCCACCCCTTTTTGAAGCCTGAAGAAAACAGTTTTCAAATGGAAATTAATGGGCATCACCTGTAGCTCTTTGGTTAATTGCTTTGGAAAGGGATGTGTCTGAATAAGCCTCTTGTCCCTGTGTCAGGCTATGAGTTAGATTCTCAGCACCTGATGGATCTAAAGTACGTTCCCATGTGTGTATCGAAAAACGAAATGTAAAAATATCAGTCATTCTGGAAGAAGTCTCTTGCCTTTCTCTGTTAGGTTCCTGACCTCCATCAAGTGAGAATAGGGATCCTTTGGTTAAAATGAGTTCTTCAAAGGCCTGCAGAGGGTAGACAATAGGTGCTTGTGTTTCCTCATTACTCCAAATCACATAAAGAATCTATACCTGACAGTCAGTAGGCCTCAAATTGGAGAATCAGAGCAGTATTAACGGCAGGCTTATTTGATCACTCCAGGTTCAGAGGAAAGGGGTCCAGTCCACCCTTACTTTAGGCAAAAGAGGGGCAAGGGAGCATATTTTAGACACTGTCTTGGGCTGCACCCATCATGTAAACCTTCAGCCAGAGGTTTTGATGAGTGTCTCAATGGAAGAAGATGTGGGCCATGTGGGATTGTTTTGGTTTTAATTGTGGTTGGAAGAGATTACTTGGTCCACCTCAGCTGGAACTCTGGTGTGTTTCCCCTAAGAGACTGAGTTCTGGAACTGAACTCATACAAGTATTGCCATGAATTGCGTTGGGATTTTAGGAGGCCACGCATGAGAGTCGCCATTGGAAACTGAGATCTAGGCTCAGGGCTTTCCACACAGCACTGGGAATCTCAGCCAGGATATCACATGATTTTTTTCTGAAAGTCTTGGCAGACATAGTTGAGAGTCAAAACAAATATGGACCTCACTTTGTAGACCTCAATGGGCCTGGATTCACGTGACCATTTTGCCACTTTTTTGGATGACTTGCCTGTGAGAGTTCTCCAGAGCATTCATTGAAATGAGCTTCCTCACCATTGAATGGTTCCTAAAATAATTGGAACTCACAGTGCCTCCAATATCATCCTTGAAAAAATGGCTAGATAAATACCATGACATTTTTGAAATTCCCTTGACCAGTTGGTACAGGAGAACCTTTGGATGTACTGTTGCTGATCCTGAGTGTACCAGACAATGCCTTGATTGACTGGGTTTCATGAAAATGGTGTAGAACAGAGATGCCAGTAAGTTGGAGCCTACTGAGTAGTTGACCAAGAGCAGTGGTGTGCAGTTTTGTGATAAAATTTCTGTCCTGGGGCCTTGTGGATCTGCCTTTGACTTCCAAATGGCTTGTGGCTGACATGGTGCATCTGGAGACTCTTATATGTAAAGGCATCTTTTTATAAGGAGAGGTTTAACCGAAATGTTCACAATCAGGTTATTATGGTCAAGGGGGCAAACTATGTGGGATAGAAGCCTGGTTGGTGCATTCTCCTGCAGATCCTGACCCACCATACCTGACAGAACTCCCTCCAGCTCTGAGTCCCAGTTGAGCTCCTTGTATTCCGTGAAGCAAATACCAAATTCCCAGTGCAGCACCAAGAAACACCACGAAATTTGGAGGATGACCAAATGGACTCACAGTCAACATGTGGATACACTTAGCCCCCGTGGCAACAATTTGCCTACAAAGAGAGAATTCAGCACTACTGCCTCATGTTCATTGGAAAATAAGAAAGCATATCCTCCAGGTCACAGAGAATCAGACCTAGCTTTGATGGTCTCACTAGAAAGGAAGCTAAAGCTCCTGACAACAACATATATTTCAAGTGCCCATCCTTAGAGGCCGTTTATCAAGAAGTCTTTAGGCAGGCAAAGGTCCATGTTTGTGGAGTGGTTTACCCTGTCTCTTACTTTTGGAAATTCCTCTACCATATCCAAGGTTGTGAACTCCTGATAATTTTCCATTGCAGATATGTATTCAAAGATTTTCTAACTCTTCTCCTCTAATTGTGTCTTACTTGGGGCGAAGGTGATGTCTAGGCATTGTTCTGGATGAGAGTGGGAAGATTTTGTGTAGCACATATTTGCATACACATTGCATTCATTTTCCTATTTTTCATACGAAATACTGAATCCCTGACACTAACCCACACCCTTCTAGACTCTGAATACTAATCCTAATATGATGGAGGCAAATATCCCAAACACTAGAGAAATACAAGCAGTTCAGGGGAGGCATCATGTATAGTTGGACTGCCTTTTTGCATGATTTTTCGTAGGTGATACAAATCTAGTGAATTTTTAATTGAAATAGTTCTCCATTGATTTTAAAGTTCACTTATGTGTGAATTCCTGTCTCCATTTCTCTGGAGCCTATTCAGCACATGTATTTTTATATGCACAAATAGAATCCTACTTAGTATCACTCATACATTTTTGTGAAGTGGCTGACTTGGCAGAAAGAAATTCTGAGAAGAGATCACTCCTCCTAAATGCTTTTGGAACTGAAAATTCAACCTATGGGTGAGCTTCCTAGTTGAACAACATTATACATAAATCCATGTTCAGTAAAATGAATATATTTGAACCTGTGGATTATGTATATTTCATGATGAATTTTGTTTGGCATATATATTGCTACTTTTTAATGTGTCTGTGTGTGTTTTTTGTATATATATATATACACTCTCCTGACTTTTCAAAATATGTAATATTTGTGTCATATATACACTCCCTAAATTCATTCATGTTAATTAATGTGGATTTATAATCAAATTTTCACAAGTTTATGCTCAGATATATTCATCCACCTGGAATATATTTTTATTTCCTAGTACTGAAAACTAACTTTATTAAATGGTCCTTACAAATCCTATTGTTTCTACAGTAACTGACCCAGTTTAACATCAATGCAAGTAGATTCCAATGGGACATGATGTGTATTTTGACGTTCATTTTAATTAAACACTGTTACATACTATTTCTTCGGTTTTTGCACATCATAGGATATATATTTCATCCACAAGTTAGCAAATTTATAGGCTTTTGTTATACTTACAATCACTTCCTGCTTCAGAACACATATATTCCTCTATGTTTCTTGACTCGTCTTTTCATGAGACTTCATTCCAAATACATTATTTTCCATTTCCATAATCACTTTTGAAGCAAAACTCACACACCCTTCATGATAAAACATAACCCTAATATTACCATTTGATGTATAACTCGATGGAATGAATGATTGTATATCAATATAAGATTTCTTATATATTTTCAGATATCAATTCAATCCATTATTTAAAGTTGAAACAGTTATATTATTTATTCACAGTATTGTCAATTCATGCATTACTTCTATATTCATAGACACAGGGTACAACTTTTGTACCCCCAATACTAATTTATACGTCTTCAAAATATTGCTCCCAAAATGTTAGAAGAAATACTCATGTCACCTGATCTACATATACATTTTATCGCAGTAATATTCAGATCACAAAATGCAAAGGTCACACTTATGATTGTACCAAAGCCTAAATGGAAAGCAATCCTGGATTACTAAAAACATTCATGTCCAGGTTGCCTATTGCTCTCAAATGTCAATGATATTGGTTAGTACATATTTGTTTCTTCCTAAGTTTATATATTGAAACTCAACACTGTTGATAATGTCTAATCCTATCACTCACTTTATACGTTGCCTGATTTCATAATGTCTCTATTGATATCTGCTTTCCTACGTATTTTCTCGAGTTCATCCTATACTCACTCTTCGTCCTAATCCTACCAGCTATATTTCTAATCCTACCGACTATCCCTTTTTGAATGGATGTTCTCTTCAACATTCAATCATCCAAGTAAAGGTCAGGCGAGCGTTGCAGGAAGAGTCCACCAAGAGACTATCTCATGAAACAGCAAAGGGTTTATTGGGGGTCCAGCATGCTGGTACTCAGAGCTCACTTGAATAGAGTAGAGAGCCCTGAGAAAAGCTTAAGCAGAGCTTATATACTTTCCTTTGTGATGGCACGGAGGGAAGTTATTGATGGGTCAGGGCAAGTGGGCAGTTTGCGTGCAACCGGGTGAGGGAGTACATTCTGCAGTTTGTCAGTTGGGGACAGCACATTATGGGAACAAGATTAGCAAACATTTCTCAAGAATTCAACAGTGTTTTGTTAAGCGTACAGAAAAAAAGGAAGTAACAAGAGCCTATTTTATTAACCTTTCATCCCCCAATTCTTCTTCTGGCTACTTTTAATCATAAAAGTGATCATTGCCGGGTGTCACATTCTATGTCTGCTAGTGGGGTATTACCATAAGTTCAACTTGTCCAATTTGAGCTTGGAGAAAAGAAATTACACGGTTTAGCAAACAGGATTTTATAGTTAGCAATAATATGAGGATTATTATTGGACTGGCCAGGGTTGATAAATTCATAGTTAACGAGGGGACTGTGTGAACCAAGACTCAAACCACCCTTTATGGGCCTCCCTCTCTCGTTGACACTCTTCAAGGCATTTTTTAATTTACTCATAGATTTTTTAACAACTCCACTATGGTCACCATAAACACAACATTCTTCCATCGATGCAGAACAAAGGACCCCTTCTCTCATGAAGAGGAGGATCAACACTCGACTGTTCTGTAAAACAACTTCAGAGAGAGAGGTTAAAAATTCCTGAAAAGCTGTGATAGAGGTTTCTAATATCTTTAAGTTTTGGTGTATTGTTGCTTCTTATTGGGTCATTTGATGTGTCTCATGGACCAAGGCAGTAGTTCTTGTGCCCACCCCTGCAGCAACTCCTATTCCTAATAGGATGGCTAAAGTGAGGGATATATGTTCCCAGTGGAACCGGGTTTTATGGCCACCTATTTGATCTTCAAATGAGCCTGCATCATAATAAAGCACTCTGGGAAACATCTGCACCATTACACAATTATTCCCAGCTGTTGACCATTTGATGAAAACATAAACAATGTTTAAGTATATAGAATTATACTGTTTTAGGCACGGACAAGGCAAGGCACCTAAGATAGTACCAAAGACAGGGAGACAGTCCTGTTTGTTGCAGACTGTTTCAGAGGGCATTACTTCTGTTGTAATCAACTAATCCCCTGAAACCCAAGTTTCGATAGTTTCAGAATTTTGTACCCAACATGTAAGGGAAGGGGCTCAGAAGTTCACAGTCTGCAGAAGTTCACAAAAGGCAGTTTTTTCCTGCTTTTTCCTCTGTTCTGGGCAAGTTAACTTTTCAAGGACACCTGGGTGAGGGAGAGCTTTTTCTTCCCTTTATATTTTCCCCCTGCCAGCTGTTACCATGGAGCCCAGTTGGTAACATCTTTATCATAAAAATCTAGCCATCTCTGTGAAGCCCCAGCTCAAGGCCAGAGGCCTTGTTCACATATTTTGTGAAAAACTAGTAATGAGGTGTCTAGCGTAGGAGTGCTGATTGTTTTAGCCAGTGGCCAAGTAGAAGAGGGCAACACTAAAAGAGGAAGTTTATCTACTCTGAACTCTTTTATAGGGACTCTTTTGCTGAAAGCCCTAAAGTCAGCCATGGTGAAGACTTCTGGAGAAGGTCAGTTAAGACTTTTCTGAGGGCCTGGTACAGAGGGGGAAGACGGGGAAGGTGTGGCTGTGAGCAGCTCCATTGATCTGAATGAGGTAGGAGAGATGTAAAAGAATAATGGGAAAGGGGTCTGGGATTTTCCTAGAAACAAAAAGTTGAGCAGTAGAACAGGTAGAGCAAAGGGGAAGACGGGAGTTAGTATCCCTAAAAAACTGTGAGGGACTTTAAATTCTTAGTAACCTGTTTTCAGTGATGACAAAGAAATTTTAAAGGTCATTTTCATTTCATTTTGGATAGGGGTCTAAGGGCTCTCCTCAGCTGGTTTGAGCTTTGGGTTAACTGGTAAGAGGACCTGCTGGGACCCGGTGTGGGCTCTGACAGGAGAAGAGATTAGTGAGTGGGTGGAGGGGTACCTATGTACCTGCTACCTCAGCAAGAGAGTAATGGTCTGAGAATTGGCGGAGGTTTGGGTTTTTGATCTAGAAATTGGAGGGGAGAAATCATGTTGCTGAGGTGGGAGTGACCGCTGCAGGTCTGGAGCAGAAGGCTGTGTATGAGGATCTATTGGAGAAGCATAGTTCAGGATGTGAGCAAAGGAGGGAAAAGGCCTCCACATAGGGGAATCACCTTTCACCTTTTTGATCATTTGCAGAAGTTAAAAAGGTCATGCAGATTTGAGGATCAAGAGACCCCTCTGTGGGCCATCGGTTTTGGTTATCTAATTGGTAATATGGCCAATGCTTTGTTCAGAAATTGATTAGGAGTTTGGGTTCCATCAGGCACTTCCTGTATGCTCACATCCCCATGACTTACAGAAGAAGTCGGCTATCCCCCAACACAGCCGTGAGTTTTGTGTCTTTGATAGGCAAGCCAACCTGCATCTGGCTCACGTGTCGCTACATCCATAATGATTGTTTCCATTATCTATTGTGTAGAAGGGATTTAATGGAATTTTAGTGGGATCCTCTTCATCAGGGATATCCCAATAGGAAAGACCTATACCCAGCTGACAAATATCTGGGGGGAGAGATGGCCACCAGGTCCCTAAATGGGCTGTATGCAAGATAGACCATACTTCTTTTCCAGTAGGATTGTGATCAGCCATCGCTGCTGAACGGGCTGATGAGGGTTAGTACTACTGGTGGTGAAGGGGAGAGTCTATAGCCTTATCCACATGGCGAATACACAATTTGAAAGTGTTACCAGTCTTTTCCAGTTTCCAGCCAGAGTCTGGACAGGCCGCAGGCTTGAGATGAGAGATATGGATACAGGAAGAGATTCTGTCTACCTTTACTGCTGTAGGTGTTATAAGTAGCACCTGCTATGGTTCTTTCCAGCGGGGTTCCAGGGATGACACCTGATGTCATGTTACCTAGACGAAGTCTCTTACTTGATATCGATGTGCAGTTCCCTCGTCCCCAGTTTGGTAGGCAGTGGCCATCTGTTTTCGCAGGTATCCCTGAGTTCTTTTAAGAACTTTAAGTCTTTCAAGCAAGGGGGTGTGGAAGGGATCGTTAGGTCTTAGAGTTGGGGTTAGGTCCCGTCCTGGAGGAGAGGCACCATAGAGAATTTCATAGGGGGTGAGGTTACACAAAGAAACAGAGGGAGTATTTCTTGCATTAAACAGTGCATAAGGCAGGAGCATAGTCCAATCTTTTATGCCGGTCTCTAAGCTTAATTTTGTTATGGTCTCTTTAATGGTTCTATTCATTCTTTCTACCTGTCCTGAACTCGGTGGTCTATAAGCACAATGTAACTTCCAATTAATCCCCAGGGTCCTGCCAAACCCCTGACTTACCTGAGCCACAAATGCCGGTGCATTATCAGACCCTATTACTTTAGGGAGGCCGTTTCTTGAAAAAAATATCTTCCAGGATCATTTGACCACCATTTGTGTTGTTTCTTTTTTTTCTTTTTTCTTTTTTTTTTCCTGGGGAGGGCTTCAATCCATCCTGAAAATGTATCTACAAAGACTAGGAGATATTTCAGTCCATCCCTTGCTGGCTTAATTTTAGTTAAGTCCACTTCCCAGAATTGTCCTGGTCTGGCTCCTCGTAGGTGCTTTCCTGCAGGAAGCTTGGAAGGGTAAGCATTAACCAATTGATGGACCCGAAAGGCTTTTGTAACCCGTTTAGTTATTTTCTTTCGCTGTGAGTCGGTTAGTGGAAAACTCTGTTCTTGATCCTTCAGGAATGAATGCAATTTCTTTGAACCAAGGTGAGTGAGTTGATGTACATTTTCTACTGTCATATTTAGAGCCGTGACTATAGGAGTTTTTACTGAAGGATTTAGAAATTCCAATTGGGGGCCTTCAGGGTTAAAAGTTATTTTGGCCCGGAGCTTGGTGAGCAGATCTCTGCCCATCAATGGGGCAGGGCATTCTTGGATTACTAAAAAGGAGTGATGGATATTTTTTCCCCCTGGTCCATGGTCCTCTTAGTTGTCCAAGCTCGATATTTACTCTAATTAGCCCCTTGAATTAGAGACCTTTTATTTGAAAGAGAGCCCAATGGGGCCTTAAGGGCTGAGTATATTGCCCCTGTATCTACTTCATAGTTTACTGGGGTACCCTCTATTTCAAAAGTTACCCTGACCTCTGTGAGGAGATCTGAACCCCGACGTTCTTAGTCATCCCCCAGAGTCAGAATGGCTGGCTGGCATGGCTGTCTCTTTCTAGGGCCCTCTTTGACCCAGAGTCCATTTTCTTTACAGTAGGCACATGGATCTGAGGCCAGGGGTGGCCTGTAGTGTGGGCCCAGGTATTCCTTCCTGTCTCCATGTTTCTTATTTCTGGCCTATTTGTTTTTGAGACCAAGACCTTAGTCAATGCCTTATTCTGTCTTTTTCTTTTATCCTCCCTTTGCTCCCTACTCTTCCTCAGTTTCTACCTTATAGTATACCTTCTTGGCTTCTCAGACTAAATCTCTCAAAGTCATATCTTGTAATCCATCTAAGCATTGTAACTTTCTTTTAATATCCAGGGCAGCTTGCCCAATAAAGGCCATCATGCGTATGCATTTTGATCCTCTGCCTGAGGATTGAAAGGAGTATATCTCCTATATGCCTCCATAATTCTCTCTAGACACATAGAGGGGGAATCATCAGGCCCTTGAATAATCTCTCTTACCTTGGCCAAATTTGTTGGTCACCTAGCGGCCACTAAAATACCCGCAATTAGAACCCGGTGATAAGTGGACAAATGCTCCCTACCTTCAAAGGTGTTCGGGGCCCAGTTGGGTTGGTTCAAGGGAAAGCCGTGTTGAATATTTTGGGAAGTTGTGTCGGTCACCCATCTGGTCCGAGAATATTTTTTTCTAGCTTCCAGGAGGATTCTCTTTTGTTCCTCTGTCATGAAGAGAGTCCCTAGGTGTTGTTGGCAGTCATCCCAATTAGGCTGGTGTGAAAACATCAATGACTCAACCACACCTGATAGCCGGGTGGGGTCCTCGGTAAAAGGGGGATTGTTATTTTTCCAGTTATATAGGTCTGAAGAGGAGAAAGGCCAATATTGATAGTCTTGCATTTTTCCCCCAAGGACGTCGACAGTCACTGGCCCGTAGGGATAGAGGGGGAGCATCACGGGAGTTCCAGCATTTTCAAATATTCACCGCCGGCGAGTTCCTTTAGCTGGACCAGTTTCCTCCAGCGGAGGAGGGGCTGTGTGTGCAGCGGGGGAGTTATCTGGCGGGCGCTGGGCTGGCTTAGCTTCCTCCAATGGTGGAGAGGCAGAGTCAGCAGCAGAGGAATCACTTAGAGGGTGTTGGGAGTTGGGGGATGTGGGCAGGAGATAAGGAGGGGGAGGAGAGTCCAGTAGAGTCAAATCTTTGACTCAGGGAGAACACAGGGTGGAGGAGGAGGAGGAGCAGAGGGTTTGAGAGATCATGGGGGAAGGAGTAGGAGCAGGGGCAGGGGCAAGGAAAGGCCTCACTCATGGAGGAGGAGATTTGCAGAGGTCCTTCCAAGTAAAGATATATGGCTGTTGATCTGGATGGCTATGTTTCCCTGGCTGAAAGACAATATCTCTTACTTTTTAAATTAGTGGGAAGTAGAAAGATCCTTCTATGGGCCATCCGAATCTAAAGGTGGGCCATTCTGAGTCACAGAGATTCTGCTAGGTGCAGGGTTTTACTGAAAAAGAAAGACTCTGAGCCCTTAAGTGTACTTTGGTCCAGTGATCAAGGGTCAGGGACAGAGGCATTGAAGTGCTCTGTCCCATAATGAAAGATACACAAACAGTAAAAGCAACGACACACGACACAGACAAGACAAGAAAATAAAGACACGCAATGGATGTCCAACACTGAGACCAGTACTGAGTAGCCAGCAAAACCCGATGGGCTGGCAATACCGAATCTGAAACTAAATATCACTGATTCGAAGAGACTATTGTTCCTCGATTCCAGAATCCTCAGCGGCGTCCCCCAGGTACGTGGCCTGTGGCTCTGTGACACGTCTGTCAGCCACCATTGGAGAGAGCTCACACTCTTCATTGACAGCCATTTTGCCAAGCCATAACCTGAAACCTGAAACCAGAAAGAGGCACCTTACATACCCCAAGAGAAGCCTGTTGGGGTCTCTCGTCCGCCGCTGCCGGATCTCGGTGGAACATCCATATGTAAAAGTCGGGTGAGCGTCATGGGAAGAGACCACCAAGAGACTGTCTCATGCAAAAGCAAAGGGTTTATTGGGGGTCCAGCATGCTGGGGCTCAGAGCTCACTTGAATAGAGCAGAGAGCCCTGAGAACAGCTTAAGCAGAGCTTATATATTTTAATTGGAGAGGGCAGGGAGGGAAGTTTATTGATGGGTCCGGGTGAGTGAGATGTTTGCGTGCAAATGAGCGAGGGAGTACATTCTGCAGTTTGGCAGTTGGGATCAGCACATTCGGGAAACAAGATTAGGAAACAGTTCTCAAGATTTCAACAGTGTTTTATTAAGCATACAGGATAACAGGGAGTGACAAGTACCTATTTTGTTAAACACTCACTACCGAATATACTTTACCAGATTTCCTAATGTCTCTATTGATATCTGATATATTTCCTACATATTTTCAACAGTTCATCATTGTGACTGACTCTTCACATGTGTGGACATTTACATTCACTCTATACAAAAAACCCTATAGCTAAATAACTTTTGGTCCAAATACTATACTCACTCTCCTTTCTAAACCTACCGACTATCTTTCTAATCCTACCGACTATCCCTTTTTAACTGAAAGTTCTTTTTGACAATCAATCATCCAAGGTACAAGGTCCTATGCAATTGTATATCGATTTATCTGAGACATCAGTGCAGAAAATAAAACAAAGCTAAGTATCACAATCAAGGGCCCAATGCCCTTCTGGGCTTCAAACCTTACCTCGATTTCTGTTTTCATACTTATATTTTACCTGTATATTCTTGTAAATATTGCAGGTTCCCAATACCATTATACATCCAGCAGAATGATTCCTAATCCAAATCAAACCTGTTATTAACTGTAACCATACACTGTTCCCACAATCTAAATTTACAGAAGAGCAGAGACAGAGTTGGTCTTACAATACAGGAATGTAGGGGATGTTCTAACTGCCGAGAAACTCAAAGGTCCATGCAAAAATGATCCCTGAAGAAGTAGTGGCTAACTGGGTAACTATGAAGGAACTGAGAGAGCAAAAGTCATCTTCCATTGCAAACAACCTGGTCAGGATGAAGGGATGTGTCTGAATCAGCCACTGTCTTCTTAATGTAGAGAAGAAGGACCAAACCAGGCCTGTGTGGAGAGCTGTTTCCAGTTGCCTATGGTTGATATACCATTCTAACTTGTGAAAGTGTCACAGGAAGTAGGGGTAGCCTCCATTTCATGGTACCCTTGGAAGCAACTGTTAGGACAACATGGTTGCCAAGGCAGTGACCTCATTCAGTTCCTGATGGAAGTGACCTCACCTCACATCCTTGGTGATGAAAATCTCTGAACTTGGGATTCAGGAAGCCAGGCACCCAAATCCAGTCCCAGTCCCTGTCCCTGTGTTCTCACTTCTTTGGATTTACCAAGGACAGAGTCAGTCTTTCTTATTACCTACTGATGTGTGCATGGCCAAATGCCAGGAAAGCTCTGAAGAGTGGCCTTTCCTGAGAAAGCATGTATTGGCTCACTGTTGGCTCCTGACAACTTCATGGAGTTCACCAAGGAGACCAGATCTGAGAAAGGACAGGCCATTTTGGGAACACATTGTATGGCCCACCAGTCAGAGGACACACCGGATAGTCAGAAACCTACTTGGGGAAAAGAGGTGCCTTTGTGGGTGTGGGTGTGTGTTTGTGGTTTTGTCTCATGTTCTGAGAATAGGTAGGAAAGGTGGTTTGTGTGGTTTGGAGTGAACTGTTTCTAATAAGTGATTTGACAAGGTGACTGTTTCTATTTCTGTGTATCCCAATGTGTCCGTGGTTGTAGACATTAGAAAAGAGAATGCATCAATGGATGTGTCCTGTCTAGTAGAAAGCGTTCCAGCATTCATCATGCCCAATTTATGAATGCAATGCAGCTTGCCTTATCAATGGGCAACACCTGCTATATTCCTAAGTTGCTGTTTTCTTCCTGAATACTGGCCACTCTCCAGAATAGGCTCATGGTTGTGTGTCCAAGATATGTACTACGTCCAAGCTCTGTGACATGGCCATGTACTGGATAGCTGAAGGAATGGCGAGCATCTCAGAAAACTCAGATATCAGTGTGACCAGTAAGTTTCAGTGGAGAAACCCTGCTTTGGTCCTTTTGCTTACCTTTTGTTCTCTTCCCATGTATGTCAGCAAAGTCTTTGCCTCAGACCACAGCTTTGTGAAGCCTGAAGAAAACATTTTTTAAATAGAAATTAATGGGCCTCACCTGTGGCTCTTTGCTTAATTGCATTGGAAAGGGATGTGTCTGAATCAGCCTCTTGGTGCTGTGTGAGGCTGTGGCTTAGATTCTCAGCACCTGATATATCTAAAGAAAGATCCCATGTGTGCATCCAAAACCAAATTGGGCAAAAGAGTAGTCATTGTGGATGAAGTCTTTCGCCTTCCTCTGTAAGGCTCCTGACCTCCATCAAGTGAGAATAGGGATCCTTTGTTTCAAATTAGTTCTTCAAATCCCTGCAGAGGCTAGCCCATAGGTGCTTGGGTTTTCTCATGACTCCAATTCACATAAAAAACCTAAACCCCAGAGTCAGTAGTCCTCAATTTGGAGAAGCAGAGCAATATTAACAGCAAGTCTTTTGTTCACTCCTGGATTACAAGAAGGATGTCCAGGGCACCCTGACTTTAGGCAAATGAGGGGCAAGGGAGCTTATTTTGGACACTGTCTTGGCCTGCGTCCTTCATGGAAAACTCCAGCCAGAGATAAAAATGAGTGTCTAGACGGAATAAGATGAGGGTCATGTTGGAGTGTTTTGGTTTTAAATGTGGTCATTTGTGTGGGTGTTGGAAGAGATGTGTGGGTCAACATAGGCTTGAACTCTGGTGTGATTCCCCTTAGAGACTGAGTTCTGGAACTGACCTCAGAGAAGTACTGCCATGAATTTTGTTGCAATTTTAGGAGACCACGCATGAGAGTCGCCCTTGGAAACTGAGATATAGGCCCAGGATGGCTTTCCACAGAGCACTGGAAATCTCAGCCAGCATATCACATGATTTTATTCTGAAAGACTTGGCAGCCATAGTTTAGAGTCAAAACACACATACACCTCACATTGTAGAACTCAATAGGCCTGGCTTCTTGTGACCTTTTGGCCACTCTTTGGGAAGCCTTGCCTGTGAGAGTTCTTCAGATCTTTCATTGAAATGAGCTTACTCAGCATTTCATGTTTCCTGAATGAATTGAAACCCACAGTGCCTCCAACTTCAACCTTGAAAAGTGGATACATAAATATCATAAATTTTTTAAATTCCCATGACCAGTTGGCACTGGAGAAACTTTGGATGTCCTGTTGCTGATCATGAGCATACCAGACAGTGTCTTGATTGACTGGGTTGGTGAAAATTATGTAGCACAGAGATGCCAGTAAGTTGGAGCCTGCTGAGTAGTGGCCCTAGAGTAGTGGTGTGCAGGTGTGTGATAAAACATCTGTGTTGTGGCTATGTGAATCTGCCATTGCCTACCAAATTGCTTGTGAGTGACATGGTGCAGGTAGCAGACGCTTGTATGAAAAGGCATCTTGTTATATGGAGAGGATTCAGGGCAATGTTCAGAATAAGTTTGCTATGGTCAAGGGGCAAAGCATTGTGGGATATAAGCCTGGTTAGTGCATTCTCCTGCAGACCCTGACCCACAACACGTGACAGAACTCCCTCCAGCACTTTGTCCCAGTTCAACTCCTTTTATTTCATGGAGCAAATACCAAACTCCTAGTGCAACAACAAGAAACACCACGAAAAGTATATAATGACCAAGAGGCTTCACAGTCCAAATGGGGAGACACTTAGGCCCCAGCTGCCACAGTTTACCAACGAAGAGAGAATTCAACACTGCTGCCTCATGTTCATTGGTAAATAAGAAACCATGTCCTCCAGGTCACGTAGATGCAGATCTAGCTTTGATGGTCTCACTACAAAGGAAACTAAAGCTCCTGAAAACAACGTATATTTCAAGTGCCCAACCTCAGAGGTATTTTCTGCAGAAGTCTTTAGGCCAGCAGAGCTCCATGTTTGTGGAGTGTTTACACTGTCCCTTACTTTTGGAAACTCATCTACCAACTCCAAGGTTTTGAACTCCTGAGCATATTCCATTCCAGATATGTATTCACAGATTTTCTATCTCTTCTCCTCTAACTGTGTCTTCTTGGGATGAAGGTAATGTCAATGCATGGCTCTGAATGAGAGTGGGAAGATTTTTGTGTGGAACATATTTCCATAAACATTGGATACATTTTTTTTTATTTTCCATTAGAAATACTGAATTCCTGATACTAACCCAAAACCTACTAGATTCTGACTACTAATCCTAATATGATGGAGAAAAATAAACCAAGCTGAATAGAAATACAAGCAGTTCAGAGGGGGCATGGTGTATAGTTGAACTTGCCTTTTGCATGATAAAGGGTAGGTGTTATAAATGTACTTAATTTTTAATTGAAATAGATCTCCATGTGTTTTTAAAGTTAACAAATATGTGAATTCCTGTCTCCCTTTCTCTGTAGCCTATTCAGCACATGTATTTTTATATGCACATATAGAATCCTACCTGGCATCACACGTATACTATTGTGAGATGGCTGACTTGGCAGATACAAATTGTGAGAAGAGAAAACTCCTCCTAAACGCTGTTGGAACTGAAAATTCAACCAATGTTTTAACTTCCTAGTAATACAGTATTATTCATATCCATGTTGAGTAAAATAAATATTTTTGCATCTGTGGACGATATATATTTCATGATGAATTTCGTTTGGCACATATATTGCTACTTTTCAATGCCTGTGTTTGCGTTTTGTATATATATATATATATATATATATATATATATATATATATATATATATATATATTTTCCAGATTTCTCAAAATATTTTATATATGTGTCTTATATACACTCCCTAAATTCATTCATATTCATTTATGTGGATTTATAATCAACTTTTCACTAGATTATTCTCAGAAATATTCATCCACCTGAAATTTATATTATCTTCCTAGTACTGAAAACTAACTTCAGTGAATGGTGCATACAAATCCTAATAATGCTACAGTACCTGACCCAGATTAACATCAATGCAAGTAGATTCCTATGGGACATGATGTGTCTTTTGACGTTCATTTTTATTCAACACTGGTGCATTACTATTTCTTCAGGATTGCACATGAGAGGATATATATTTCATCCACAAGTTCACAAATTTATAGGCATTTGTTTCACTTTCAATCACTTCCTGATTCAGAACACATGTATTCCTTCATGATTCTTGACTGGTCTTTTCATGAGATTTTGTTTCAAACACCTTATTTTGATTTCCATAATCGGTATTGAAGCAAAACACACACACTCTTCATGATAAACCATAACTCAAATATTACCATTAGATGAATATCTGGTTGGAATGAATGTTTGTATATCAATATAAGATTTCCTGTTTATTTTCAGATATCAATTCAAACCGTTATTTAAAGTTGGAACCAGTTATATTATTTATTCACAGTATGTTCTATTCATGCATTATCTCTATATTCATATACACATGGTCCACCTATTTGTACTCCCACTAATTTATTCATCTTCAAAATATTGCTCCCAGAAGTGTTGGAAGAAATACTCATGTCACCTGATCTACATATATATTTTATCACAGTAATATTCTGGACAAAATGTGCAAAGGTCACACTTATGATTGTACCAAAGCCTAAATGGAAAGTGAATATGGATTGATAAAAACATCCATTTCCAGGTTGCCTAATGCTCTCAAATGTCAATGCTATTGGTGACTACACATTTGTTTCTTCCTAAGATTATATATTGAAACTCAACCCGGTTGAAAATGAATAATCCTATCACTCACTTTATACTTTGCCTGATTTCGTAATGTCGCTATTGATATCTGCTTTCCTATATATTTTTCCCAGGTCATAATTCGACTGACTCTTCACATGTGTTGACATTTACCTTCATTCTCTACCCGAAACCCTATTGCTAAAGAACTTTTGGTCCAAATCCTAAACTCACTCTTCTTCCTAATCCTACCGACTATCATCCTAATCCTGTAGACTATCGTTTTTGACTGGATGTTATCTTCTACATTCAATCAACCAAGGTACAAGGTCCTATGCCATTGTATATCGATTTATCTGAGACATCTATGAGGAACATAATTCAATGCTAAGTATCACAATCAATGGCCCAATACCCTTCTGGGCTTCAAATCTTAAATAGATTTCTGTTTTCATACATATATTTCACCTCTATATTCTTATAAATATTGCAGGTTCCCAATACCATTATTCATCCAGCAGAATGATTCCTAACCCAAATCTATCATGTTATTAACTTTAACCCTACACTGTTCCCTCAATCTAACTTTACTGAAGCACAGGGACAGAGTTGGTCTTATAATACAGGAAAGTAGGGGATCTTCCACCTGCTGAGAACCTCAAAGATCCGTTCAGAAATTATATCTGGAGAAGATGTAGGCAGCTATGAAGGACCTGAAAGAGCAAAAGTCATCTTCAATAGCAAACAACCCTGTCAGGATCAAGGGTTGTGTCTGAATCAGCCTCTCTCTTCTTATTGTAGAGAAGATGGACCAAACCAGACATTTGTGGAGAGCTGTTCCTGGGTTCCTAATGTTGATATACCATTCTAACTTGTGAAAGTGTCACAGGAAGTAGAGGCAGCCTCCATCTAATGATACCCTTTGAAGCAACTCTTAGGACAAAGTCATTGAAAAGGCAGTGACCTCATTCAGTTCCTGAAGGAAGTGACCTACCTCACTTCCTTGGTAATGGAACTCTCTGAACTTGGGATTTAGGAAGCCAGGCACACAAAGGCAGTCCCACTCCCAACCCAGTGGTCTCCCTTGTTTGGATTTACCAAGGACAGAATCTGTTTTTCTTATTACCTACTGATGTGAGGATGGCCAAATGCCAGGAAAGCTCTGAAGAGAGGCCATTCCTGAGAAAGTAGGTAGTGGCTCACCGCTGGCTCCTGACAACTTCACAGAGTTGGCCAAGGAGACCAGATCTGAGACAGGACAGGCCATGATGTGGGAACATAATATGGCCCACCAGTCAGAGGACAGTCCGGAAAGTCACAGACCTACTTGGGGGAAGGAGGTGCCTTTGTGGGTTTGGGTGTGTTTTTGTGGTTTTGTCTGATGTTCTGAGAATAGGTAGGAAAGGCGGTTTGTTTGGTTTGGAGTAAACTGTTTCTAGTAAGTCGTTTGACAAGGCGAGTGTTTCTAAGTCTGTGTTTCCCACTGTTTCCATTGTTTTAGACTTTAAAAAAGAGAATGCATCATTGGATGTGTCCTGTCTAGTAGAAAGCTTCCCATCATTCATCCTGCCTAATTTATGAATGGACTGTGGGTTGCCTTATTGAATGGTAACACCTGCTATCTTCCTAAGTTCCTGTTTTCTTCCTGAATTCTGGCCACTCTCCAGAATAGGCTTATGGTTTTGTGTCTATGATATGTACCACATCCAAGCTCTGTGACATGGCCATGTACTGCATAGCTGAAGGGAATGGCGAACATCTCACAAAACACAGATATCAGTGTGACAAGTAAAATCTCAGTGGAGAAACCCTGGTTTTGGCCTTTTTCTTACCTATTATTCTGTTGCCCAAATGTCAGGAATGTCTTGGCCTCAGGCCACCCATTTGTGATGCCTGAAGAAAACAGTTTTCAAATGGAATTGAATGGCCATCACCTGTTGCTAATTGCTTAATTGCATTGGAAACAGATGTGTCTCAATCAGCCTCTGGCCCTGTTTGAGGATGTGGCTTAGATTCTCAGCACCTGATGGATCTAGAAAAGTTCCCATGTGTGCATCTAAAATTAAAATTGCCAAAAGAGCACTCATTTTGGATGAAGTCTCTCGCCTTCCTTTGTAAGGTTCCTGACTTCCATCAAGTGAGAATAGGGATCCTTTGGGTCAAATAAGATATTCAAAGCCATGCAGAGGTGCTTGAGTTTTATCATGACTAAATCACATTAAGAATATATACCCGACAGTCAGTAGGCCCCAAATTGTAGAAGCAGAGCAGTATTAATGGCAGGTCTATTTGATCACTCCTGGTTCACAGGAAGGGTGTCCAGGCCACCCTGACATTAGGCAAATGAGGGGCAAGGGAGCTTATTTTGGACACTGTCTTGAGCTGCACCACTCAAGGAAACCTCCAGCCAGAGGTGATGATGAGTGTATATATGCAAGAAGATGAGGGTCATGTGGGAGTGTTTTAGTTTTAATTGTGGTCATTTTTGTGGCAGTTGGAAGAGATGACTGGGTCCACCTGGGCTTAAACTCTGGTGTGATTCCCCTTAGAGAGTGCGTTCTGGAACTGACCTCAGAGAAGCATGGCCATGAATTGTGTTGGGATATTAGGAGGCCACACATGAGAGTCGCCCTTGAAATCTGAGATCTATGCCCAGGTTGGCTTTCCACAGAGCACTGGGAATATCTGCCAGCATATCACATGATTTTATTCTGAAAAACTTGGCAGAAATAGTTGAGAGTCTAAACACACATGGACCTCACATTGTAGACCTCAATGGGCCTGGCTTCATGTGACCTTTTGGCCACTCTTTGGGGAGACTTACCTGTGAGAGTTCTCCAGAGCGTTTATTGAAATGAGCCTCCTAATCATTTAATGGTTTCTGAATGAACTGAAGCCCACAATGACTCCAACTTCATACTTGAAAAATAGCTAGATAAATACCATGAAATGTTTGAAATTCTCATGACCAGGTAGCACTGGAGAACCTTTGGTTGTCCTGTTGCTGATCATGAGTATGCCAGACAGTGCCTTGATTGACTGGGTTTCATGAAAATGGTGTAGAAAAGAGATGCCAGTATGTTGGAGCCTGAGTAGTGGGTCTAGAGCAATGATGGGCAGGTGTGTGATAAAACGTCTGTGGTGGGCCCATGTGGATCTGCCATTGGCTTCCAAAAGGCATGTTACTGACATGGTGCAGTCAGCAGACCCTTATATGTAAAGGCATCTTGTTATATGGAGATGTTTCAGGGCAATGTTCAGAATCAGGTTGCTATGGTCAAGGGGGCAAGCTATGTGGGATAGAAGCCTGCTTGGTGCATTCTCCTGCAGACCCTGACCCACTACACGTGACAGAACTCCCTCCAGCACTGTATCCCAGTTGAACTCCTTTTAATTCATGAAGCAAATACAAAACTCCAGTGCAGCAGCAAAAAACACCATGAAATGTGGTGGACGACCATATGGCTTCACAGTCCACACGGGGAGAAAATTAGCCCCCAGTGGCCACAGTTTACCTACAAAGAGAAAATTCAGCACTGCTGCCTCATGTTCATTGGAAAATAATAAACCATGTCGTCCAGGTCACGTAGATGCAGACCCAGCTTTGATGATGTAACTACAAAGGAAGCTAAAGATCCTGACAACTACATATATTTCAAGTGCTCAATCACAGAGGCAGTTTCTCAAGAAGTCTTTAGGCCAAAGAGCTCCATGTTTGTGGAGTATTTACCCTGTCCCTTACTTTTGGAAACTCCTCTACCTCTTCTAAAGTGTACTCCTGAGCATATTCCATTCCAGATATGTATTCACAGATTTTCTCACTCTTCTCCTCTAAGTGTGTCTTACTTGAGGCGAAGGTAATGTTCTCAAGGAGCGTGGAAAGGTTTTTTTGTTTAGCACATATTTACATACACATTTGATTCATTTACCAATTTTCCATTCGAAATACTGAATCCCTGACACTAACCGACAGCCTACTAGACTCTGACTACTAATCCTAATATGATGGAGAAAAATAACCCAAACAGAATTAAATACAAGCAGTTCAGAGGAGGCATGGTGTATAGTTGGATTGCCTTTTGCATTATATAGGGTAGGAGTTATAAATCTAGTCAATTTTTTTGTTGAAAAAGTTCTCCGTGTGTTTTTAAAGTTAACACATATATGAATTCCTGTCTCCCTTTCTTTGTAGCCTATTCAGCAAATGTATTTTTATATGCACATATAGAATCATACCTGGTACCACACTTACATTCATGTGAGGTGGCTTACTTGGCAGATACAAATTGTGAGAAGAGATCACTCCTCCTAAACGCTTTTGGAACTTTAAATTCAACCTATGGGTGAGCTTCCTAGTTGAACAACATTATACATAAATCCATATTCAGTAAAATGAATATTTTTGGATCAGTGGATGATATATATTTCATGGTGAATTTCGATTGGCATAATATTGCTGCTTTATAATGTCTCTGTGTGTGTTTGTGTGTGTATATATATATATATATATATATATATATATATATACAGTCTCCAGATTTTTCAAAATATGAAATATATGTGTCTTATTGTTCACTCCTAAAATTCATTATATTCCCCTATGTGGATTTATAATAAACTTTCACAAGATTATTCTCAGAAATATTCATCCACATGAACTGCATATTTGTTTCTTAGTACTGACAACTATCTTCAGAGACTGGTGCTTACAAATCCTAATATTTCTACAGTAACTTTCTCAGTTGAACATCAATGCAAGTAGATTCCAATGGGACGTGAAGTGTATTTTGGCATTCATTTTTATTCAACACTGGTACATTATTATTTCTTCACTTTATGCACATCTTAGGATATATATTTCATCCACAAGTTCGCAAATTTATAGGCATTTGTTTCAATTTCCATCACTTCCTGATTCAGAACAAATGTATTCCTCCATGTTTCTTGACTGGTTTTTTCATGAGACTTCTTTCTAAACACATTATTTTCGAATTCCATAATCACTTTTGAAGCAAAACTCACACACCCTTCATGATAAACCATAACCCTAACATTACATTAGAAGTATAAGTGGTTGGAATGAATGATTGTATATCATTATAAGATTTTTAAGATATTTTCAGATATCAATTCAATCCATTATTAAAAGTGGAACTAGTTATATTATTTATTCACAGAATTGACTATTCATGCATTATCTCAATATTTATAGACAGAGGGTACACCTCTTTGTACCACCAATAATAATTTATACATCTTCAAAATATTGCTCTCAGAAATGCTGGAAGATATACTTATATCACCTGATCTACATATACATTTTATTACAGTAATATTCTGGACACAAAATGCAAACTACACACTTTTGATTGTACAAAACCCTAAATGGAAAGTGAACATGGTTTAATAAAAACATCCATGTCCAGGTTGTCTAATGCTCTCAAATTTCAATCCTATTTGTGACCACATATTTGTTTCTTTTTAAGATTGTATATTCAAACTCAACCCTGTTGAAAATGTCTAATCCTATCACTCACTTTATACTTTGCCTGATTTCGTAAGGTCTCTATTGATATCTGCTTTCCTACATATTTTTCCCAGTTCATCATTGTGACAGACTCTTCACATGTGCTGATACTTACATTCAATCTCTTAGCGAAATCCTATGACTAAAGAACTTTTGTTCCAAATTCTATACTCATTCTTCTTCCTAAACCTACTGACACTCTTCCTAATCCTACTGACTATCCCTTTTTTACTGGATGTTCTCTTCTACATTCAATCATCCAAGGTACAATGTCCTATGTCATTGTATATCGATTTATCTGAGATATCTGTACAGAACGTAAATCAAAGCTAAGTATCCCAATCAAGGGCCGAATGCCCTTCTGGGCTTCAAATCTTACCTAGATTTCTGTTTTCATACATATATTTCCCTTCTATATTCTTATAAATATCACAAGTTCCCATATCATTATTCATCCCACAGATTGTTTCTTAACCAAAATCAAACCTCTTATTTACCCTAACCATAAACTGTTTCCTTAATCTAACTTTACAGAGGAGCAGGCACAGAGTTGGTATTACAATACAGGAATGTGGGGGATCTATCACCTGCTGAGAACCACAAATGTCCATGCAGATATGATCCTTGGAAAAGATGTAGGCCGCTATGAAGGACCTGAGAGAGCAAAAGTCAACTTCCATGGTAAACAACCTGGTCAGGAAGAAGGGATGCATCTGAATCAGCCTCTCTCTTCTTAATGTAGACAAGATGGACAAAACCAGGCCTGTGTGGAGAGCTGTTCCCGGGTGCTTATGGTTGATATACCATTCTAACTTGTGAAAGTGTCACAGGTAATAGGGGGAGCCTCCAGTTCATGGGACCCTTGGAAGCAACAGTTAGAACCAAGTTGTTGCCAAGGCAGTGACCTCATTCAGTTCCTGAAGGAAGTGTCCTACCTCATTTCCTTGGTGATGGAACTCTCTGAACTTTGAATCCAAGAAACCAGGCACCCAGAGCCAGACGCAGTCCCAGTCCAAGTGGGCTCACTTGTTTGGATTTACCACAGACAGAGTCAGTCTTTCTTGGTACCTACTGATGTCAGGATGACTACATGCCAGGAGAGCTCTCAAGAGGGGCCTTTCTTGAGAAATCAGGTAGTGTCTCACTGCTGGCTCATGACAACTTCATCAAATTGTCTAAGGAGACCAGATCTGAGACACGACAGGCAATTTTGTGGGAACATAGTATGGCCCACCAGTCAGAGACCTCTCCGGATAGTTACAGTTCTACTTGGGGTAAGGAGGTGCCTTTGTGGGTGTGGGTGTGAGTTTGAGGTTTTGCCTCATGTTCTGAGAATAGGTAGGTAAGGCAGTTTGTTTGGTTTGGAGTGGACTGTGTCTAGTAAGTCGTTTGACAAGACGAGTGTTTCTATGTCTGTGTATCTCACTGTGTCCGTGGTTGTAGACATTAGAAAAGAGAATGCATCAATGGATGTCTCCTGTCTAGTAGAAAGCTTCCCAGCATTCATCATGCCCAGTTGATAATGGACTGTGGCTTGCCTTATGGTTGGGCCAAACCTGCTATCTTCTTAAGTTCCTGTTTTCTTCATGAATTCTGGCCACTCTCCAGAATAGGCTCATGGTTTTGTGTCCAAGATATGTACCACCTTCAAGCTCTGTGACATGGCCATGTACTGGATAGCTGAATTTAATTGGGAGTATCTCAGAAAACTCAGATATCAGTGTGACCAGTAAAGTCTCAATTGAGAAACCCAGCTTTGGGCCTGCTGTTGTCCTGAAAGTCAGGTAGGTCTTTGCCTCAGGCCAAACTTTGTGAAGCCTGAAGAAAACAGTTTTCAAATGGAAATGAATGGGCATCACCTGTGGCTCTTTGCTTAATTGCTTTGGTAAGGGATGGGTCTGAATCAGCCTCTTGGCCCTGTGTGAGGCTTTGGCTTATATTCCCACCACCTGATTGATCTAAAGAAAGATCCCATGTGTGCATCCTAAACCATAATGGCCAAAAGAGCAGTTATTGTTGATGAAGTCTCTCACCTTCCTCTGTAAGGTTCTTGACTTCTATCAAGTGAGAATAGGGATCCTTTGCATCAAATGAGTTCTTCTAATCCCTGCAGAGCCTGGCCCATAGGTGCTTGGATATTGTCATGATGCCAATTCACATAAAGACTCTAAACCCCAGAGTCAGAAGGCCTCAAATTGGAGAAGTGGAGCAGTATTAAATGCAGGCCTATTTGATCCATCCTGGTTCACAGGAAGAGTGTCCAGGCCACCCTGACTTTAGGCCAATGAGGGGCAAGGGAGGTTATTTTGCACACTGTCTTGGGCTGGGCCCCTCATGGACACCTCCAGCCAGAGGTAATGATGAGTGTGTATATGGAAGAAGATGAGTGACATGTGGGAGTGTTTTGGATTTAATTGTGTTCATTTGGGTGGTGGTTGGAAGAGATGACTGGGTCCACCTGGGCTTGAACTCTGGTGTGATTCCCCTTTGAAACTGATTTCTGATTCTGATCTCAGAGAAGTATTGCCATGAATTTTGTTAGGATTTTAGGAGGCCATGCCTGAGAGTCGCCCTTGGAAACTGAGAGCTAGCCCCAGGGTGGCTTTCCCCAGAGTGCTGGGAATCCAGCCAGGATATCACATGATTTTATTCTGAAAGACTTGGCAGCCATAGTTGACAGTCAAAACACACATGGACCTCATACTGTATACCCCAATGGGCCTGGCTTCATGTGACCTGTTGACCACTCAAGACATTCCATATGCTGCAGATATAACCTCTTCTAACCTTGAGTTGAGCTGCATTGCTTGTGGTCCTGTCTTTCCTTGTCTTTTCATACTGTTCGCATTTCTTTCTGCTTGTTGAAACTGTTGTGTTATTGAAAATTCCCCCATATATTTATATTGCTCTTGTATCCTTGCAAAGTCTCCCTTGCAGGTGCAGTTGAGGGTCTGCCCCTCCTACAATAGGGGCAATGTGCCTACCAACCCGGCAGGCCACTGGGCTTGTTCTGAAGGTCAGTAGCAGGTCCACCGACCTTACAGGTGTGGGCGGTGGCTCTGCCACTCTGCGGGTGCTGGGCCTGTTCTATGAGTGGGTCAGAGGTCCATCTGCCTTGGAGGCATGGGCGGTGGCTCTGCCCCTCACCCTCTCAATGTGTTTTTAAAGTTAACAAATATGTGAATTCCTGTCTCCATTTCTCTGTAGCCTATTCAGAACATGTATTTTTATATGCACATATAGAATCCTACATGGTATCACACGTACATTCTTGTGAGTTTGGCTGAATTGGCAGATAAAAATTGTGAGAAGAGATCCCTCCTCCTAAACGATTTTGGAACTGAAAAGTCAACATATGGGTTACCTTCCTAGTTGCAAAACATTATACATAAATCCATGTTCAGTAAAATGAATATTTTTGGATCTGTGGATAATATATATTTCATAGTGAATTTCAATTGGGATATATATTGCTACTTTTTAATGTCTGTGTGTGTTTTGTGTGTGTGTGTATATATATATATATATATATATATATATATATATATATATATATATATACTCTACAGATTATTCAAAATATGAAATATATTTGTCTTATTATACACTCCCTAAATTCATTCATGTTCATGTATGTGGATTAATAATCAACTTTTCACAAGATTATTCTCAGAAAGATTCATCCACCTGAAATACATATTTGTTTTCTAGTACTGAAAATTAACTTCAGTGAATGGTGCATAGAAATCCTAATAATTCTACAGTAACTGACCCAGTTTAGCTTCAATGCAAGTAGATTTCTATGGGACATGATGTGTATTCTGACGTTTATTTTTATTCAACACTGGTACATTACTATTTTATTCAGTTTTTGCACATCATAGGATATATATTTCATCCACAAGTTCACAAATTTATAGGAATTTGTTTCATTTTCAATCAATTCCTGCTTCAAAACACATGTAGACCTCCAGGTTTCGTGACTGGGCTTTTAATGAGATTTCTTTCCAAACACATTATTTTCGATTTACATAATCACTTTTGAAGCAAAACTCACACACTCTTCATGAAAACTCATTACCCTAATATTACCATTAGAAGTATAACTGGATAGAATGAATTATTGTATATCAATATAAGATTTCCTGTATATTTTCAGATATCAATTCAGTCCATTATTGAAAGTTGAAACCAGTTATATTATATATTCACATTATGATCTATTCATTCATTATCTCTATATTCATAGACACCGTGTACACATAATTGTACCAAAGTCTAAATGGAAAGTGAGCATGTATTTCTAAAAACATCCATGTCCAGGTTGACTAATGCTCTCAAATGTCAATCCTATTGGTGACTAAATATTTGTTTCTCCTGAAGATTAAATATTCAACCTCAACCCTGTTGAAAATATCTAATCCTATCACTCACTTTATACTTTGCCTGATTTCCTAATGTCTCTATTGATATCTGCTTTCCTACATATTTTCCCCAGTTCATCACTGTGACTGACTCTTCACATGTGCTGACATTTACATTCATTCTCTACCTGAAACCCTATTGCTAAAGAAATTTTAGTCCAAATCCTATACTCACTCTTGATTCTAAACCTAATGACTATCTTCCTAATCCTACCTACTATCCCTTTTTGAATGGATGTTCTCTTCAACATTCAATCATTCAAGGTACATGGTCCTATGCCATTGTATACCAATTGATCTGAAGCAACTGTGCAGGACTTAATTCAAAGCTAAGTATTTAAATCAAGGGCCAAATGCCCTTCTGGGATTCAAATCTGACCTAGACTTCTGTTTTCATATTTATATTTCGACTACATACTCTTATAAATATACCAGGTTCCAAATACCATTATTCATCCCACAGAATGATTCCTAACACAAATGGAACATGTTATTAACCCTAACAATACACTGTTCACTCAATCTAATTTTACAGATGAGCAGGGACAGAGTTTATCTTACAATACAGCAATGTAGGGTATCTACCACCTGCTGAAAATCTCAAATGTCCAAGCAGAAATGATCCCTGGAGAAGACGTAGGCAGCTATGAAGGACCTGAGAGAGCAAAAGTTATCTTCCATGGCAAACAAAGATGTCAGGATGAAAGGATGTGTCTGAATCAGCCTCTCTCTTCTTAATGTAGAGAGGATGGTCAAAACCAGGCCTGTGTGGAGAGCTGTTCCCAGGAGCCTATGTTTGATATACCATTCTAACTTGTGAAAGTGTCAGAGAAAGTAGGGGCAGCCTCCATTTCATGGGACCCTTGGATGCAACTGTTAAGACAAAGTGGTTGTCAAGGCAGTGACCTCATTCAGTTCCATAAAGAAGTGACCTACCCCACTTCTTTGGTGAGGAAACTCTCTGAACTTGGAATCCAGGAAACCAGGCACCCAGAGCCATTCCAAGTCCCAGTCCCAGTGGGCTCACTTGTTTTGATTTACCAAGGACAGAGTCAATCTTTCTTGGTACCTACAGATGTGAGGAAGGCCAAATGCCAAGAGAGCTATGAAGAGGGGGCCTATCCTGAGAAAGCAGGAAGTGGTTCACTACTGGATCCTCACAACTTCACAGAGATGGCCAAGGAGACCAGATCTGAGACGGGACAGGCCATTTCATTGAAACATAGAATGGCCCACCAGTCAGAAGACACTCTGGATCGTCAGAGACCTACTTGGGGAAGGAGGTGCCTTTGTGTGTGTGGGTTTGGGTTTGTGGTTTTATCTCATGTTTTGAGAATAGGTAGGAAAGGCGGTTTGTTTGGTTTGGAGTGGACTGTTTCTAGAAAGTCATTTGACAAGGCGAGTGTTTCTATGTAAATGTATCCAACACTGTCCGTGGTTGTAGACATGTGAAAGAGAATGCAACAATGGATATGTCCTATCTAGTAGAAAGCTTCCCAGCATTCATCCTACCCAATTTGTGAATGGATTGCAGCTTGCCCTATAGATGAGCAACCCCTACTATCTTCCTAAGTAACCCCTACTATCTTCCTAAGTTTTGGTTTTCTTCCCGCATTCTGGCCACTATTCAGAATAGGCTTATGGTTTTGTGTCCAATATATGTACCACCTGCAAGCTCTTTGACATGGCCATGTAATGGATAGCAGAATGGAATGGCGAGCATCACAGAAAACGCAGATATCAGTGTTACCAGGAAAGTCTCAGTGGAGAAACCCTACTTTGGACCTTTTGCTTACCTATTGTTCTATTGCCCTGAATGTTAGGAAGGTCTTTGCCTCAGGCCACCCCTTTGTGAAACTTGAAGAAAACCATTTTCAATTGGAAATGAATGGGCATCACCTGTGGTTCTTTGCTTAATTGCTTTGGAAAGGGATGTGTCTGAATAAGCCTCTTGACCCTCTGTCAGGCTATGGCTTAGATTCTCAGCACCTGATGGATCTAAAGAAAGTTCCCACGTGTGTATCTAAAACCAAAATGGTAAAAATATCGGTCATTGTGGATGAAGTCTCTTGCTTTCCTCTGTTAGGTTCCTGACCTCCATCAAGTGAGAATAGGGATCCTATGGGTCAAATGTGTTATTCAAAGCCCTGCAGAGCTGCTGGGGTTTTCTCATGACTCCAATTCACATAAAGAATCTAAACCCCACAGTCAGAAGGCCTCAAATTTGAGAAGCAGATCAGTATTAAGGGCAGGCCTATTTGACCACTCCTGGTTCACAGAAAGTATGTCCAGGCCACCCTGAAGTTTGGCAAATGAGGTGCATGGGAGCTCATTTTGGACACTCTCTTGGGCTGTGCCCCTCATGGAATACTCCAGCCAAAGGTTATGATGAATGCCTATATGGACGAAGTTCAGTGCCATGTGGGAGTGTTTTGGTTTTAATTGTGGTCATTTGTGTGGTGGTTGGAAAAGATGACTTGTTCCAACTGGGCTTGGACTCTGGTGTGATTCCCCATAAGTCTGAGTTCTGAAACTGACTTCAGAGTAGTATTTCCATGAATTGTGTTGGGATTTTAGGAGGCCACACATGAGAGTCACCCTTGTAAACTGAGTTCTAGGCCCATGATGGATTTCAAAATCACACTTGGAATCTCATGCAGGATATCATATGATTTTATTCCTAAATAGTTGGCAGCCATAGTTAAGAGAGAAAACACACATGGATCTCACATTGTAGACATCAATGGGCCTGGCTTCATGTGACCTTTTGGCCCCTATTTGGGAATCCTTGCCTGTGAGAGTTCTCCAGAGCTTTCTTTCAAATGAGCTTTCTCAAAATTTTATGGTTCCTGGATGAATGGGAAACCCACAGTGGCTCCAACTTCATCCTTGAAAATGGCTAGATAAATATCATGAAATTTTGGACATTCCCACGACCAGGGGGCACTAGAAAACATTTCAATGTTCTATTGCTGATCATGAGTGTACCAGACAGTGCCTTGATTGACTGGGTTTCAAGAAAATGGTGTAGAACAGAGATGCCAGTAAGTTGGAGCCTTCTGAGTAGTGGGCCAAGAGCAGTGGTGTGCGGGTGTGTGATAATACATCTGTGTTGTGGCCATCTGGATCTGCCATTGGCTTTCAAATGGCTTGTGACTGACATGGTGCAGCCAGCAGACCTTTATATGAAAAGGCATCTTGTTATATGGAGACAATTCTGGGCAATGTTGAGAATCAGATTGCTGTGGACAAGGGGGCAAGCTATGTGGGATAGAAGCCTGACTGGTGCATTCTCCTGTAGACACTGATCCACCAAACGTAACAGAATTCCCTCCAACACGGGGACGATTTCAACTCCTTCTATTTCATGAAACAAATACCAAACTCCCAGTGTATCAGCAAGAAAGACCATGAAAAGTGGAGGATGACCAAAGGGCTTCACATCCACACGGGGAGACATTTAGCCCCAATGGCCTTAGTTTACCTACAAAAAGAGAATTAATCTCTGCTGTGCCATGTTCATTGGAAAATAAGAAAACATGTCCTCCAGGTCACATAGATGTAGATCCAGCTTTGATGGTCTCACTACAAAGGAAACTAAAGCTCCTGACAACAACATATATTTCAAGTGCCCAACCTCAGAGGCAGTTACTCAAGAAGTCTTTAGGCCAGCAGAACTCCATGTTTGTGGAAGGTTTACCCTGTCCCTTACTTTTGGAAACTCCTCTACCACCCCCAAGGTTTTGAACTCCTGAGCATTTTCCATTCCAGATATGTATTCACAGATTTTCTAATTCTTCTCCTCTAATTATGTCTTACTTTGGGACAAGGTAATGTGAAGGCATTGTTCTGGATGAGAGTGGGAAGTTTTTTGTGTAGCACATATATGCATACACATTGAATTCATTTTCCTATTTTCTATTTGTAATACTGAATCCCTGACACTAAACCATACCCTACTAGACTCTGACTACTAATCCTAATATGATGGAGAAAAATAACCCAAACAGAATAGAAATACATGCAGTTCAGAGCAGGCATGGTGTATAGTTGGACTTGCCTTTTGCGTGATGAAGGCTTGGTGTTATAAATCTAGTCAATTTTTTATTGAAATAGTTCTCTATGTGTTTTTAAATTTAACAAATATGTGAATTCCTGTCTTCCTTTCTCTGTAGCCTATTCAGCACATGTATTTTTATATGCACATATAGAATCCTTCCTGGTATCACACGTACATATTTGTGAGTTGGCTGACTTGGCAGATGCAAACTGTTAGACGAGATCACTCCTCCTAAATGCTGTTCGAACTGAAAATTCAAACTATGGGTGAGCTTCCTATTTGAACAACATAAATCCATGTTCAGTAAAATGAATATTTTTGCATCTGTGGATGATATATATTTCATGGTGAATTTCGATTGGCATACATAATGCTACTTTTTAATGTCTCTGTGTGTGTGTATTTATATATATATATATATATATGTATGTATATATGTATTCACTCTCCTGATTTTTCGAAATATGAAGTATATGTGTCTTATTATACACTCCCTAAATTCATTCATATTCACGTATGTGGATTTATACTCATCTTTTCACAAGATTATTCTCAGAAATATTCATCCACCTGAAATACACATTTGTTTTTTCCTAGTACTGACAACTAACTTCAGGGGATCATATGATGGCCCCAATGTGAGTTCATCATCCCCGTGTACCACATCACTGTGTGGAGAATGACGAGTTAGAAAGGCTAAAAGCTATCTTGTTAGGAATTTTCAGCAAAATTGAGGTGCTTCAAAACCTAGAGGAAGGATTTCCATCACTGGCCAATCAGCTACGGGCGCTCAAACTTGAGTGATTTGTCCACAGGGAGGGTCACACTGCTTATTCAGCAAATCACCCTGCGGCTAGAATCTGCTGTGCGCACCGGGAAACGACCAGATAGCAACGCAAAGATACAGCACTGAAAATTCTGTGGGCTCCTGCCAGCTGTGCAATCACTGTGGTCAGTGATGAATTCTGGGTTTGAGATGGGGGAAGAAAGCAGTCCAATTCGGTTCTCCACACCGGTCATACCACAGAGGAAGCCAGCGGCCACCATCTTGGAGAGCTGACATCACCATCGCTGTTTTCGACTGATCGCATCTCATTCAGCTATAGAACAGGTAATTTCAGGCTGCCATTCACCTGCATCTCGCAGACAAATTACTCAGGCTCAGTGCTAAAGAACCCACAGAAATTTCTTCTTAGAGCCTGCTCCTATCAAAACATACACCGAGCACGGAGCGGCCAAATTCCGGCTCCTGGAACTGCTCTGGCCCAGGGCTAAAGAACCCGCAGAAACTGCTTCTCGGTCCGGGTCCTGCTGAATACTGTGGAGGTAAATACCAACCGATCCTTCATAGGCAGTGGCAACAGGATTGAGATGGGGCTTGTGAGGGCCAGTCAGGACTCACCCGTTGCTTTGGTCACCCGGCAAACGGAACTAAATGCTGCCGTTCGCATGGGATACCAACATGGCAGAGATCTGATGTCATCACAAAGCGGTGGAGGAGATAACTTCATCAATACCAGTGACGACAGAAACAGTTGGTCTGTTGGTAAAGAAAGTGACTCACAAACACCCAAGTCTCTCTCACTTTGTCATCAAGCCAGAGGGGCAGAGCAGAGCTGCCGCCTGCGCCTGGAAGAGGCCCAGCGACCCACCAGCGTGGTAGTCACGTCACCACAATTCTCGTAGGGGCAGAGCATTGCCGCTGCCTGTGCCCGGAACAGGCCCAGTGACCCGCAGGCGTGGTTGTCACGTCACCCCAATTGGAGTAGGGGCAGAGCAGAGCCACAGCCCGAGCCCGCGAAGTAGTCAGACCTGCAATGGACCTGCGGAACAGGCCCAGCAGCCTGCCGGCATGGTAGGCACATCACCCCAATTGGAGTAGGGGCAGAGCAGAGCCGCTGCCCGTGCCCGCAAGGTAGGCAGACCTGCGACTGACTGGCAGAACAGGCCAGGCGGCCTGCCGGCATGGTAGACACGTCACCCCAATTGGAGTAGTGGCAGAGCAGAGTCGTCGCCCACGCCCGGAACAGGCCCAGCGACCCGCTGGCGTGGTAGACACGTCACCCCAATTAAAGTAAGGGCAGAGCAGAGAGGCCGAACGTGCCTGCAAGGTAGCCAGACCTGCGACCGACCGGCAGAACAAGCCCAGGGTTCCAACTACAAATCATAATATGATGGAGAAAAATAAACCAAACAAAATAGAAATACAAGCAGTTCAGAGGAGGCATGTTGTATAGTTGGAGTTGCCTTTTTCATGATATAGCGTAGGAGTTAAAAATCTACTCAAGTATTTCTTGAAATAGATTTCCATGTGTTTTTAAACTTAACAAATATGTGAATACCTGTCTCCCTTTCTCTGTAGCCTATTCAGCACATGTATTTTAATATGAACATATAGAATCCTACCTGGTGCCACACGTACATTCTGGTGAGGTGGCTGACTTGGCAGATACAAATTGTGATAAGAGACCACTCCTACAAAACGCTGTTGGAATTGAATATTCAACCTATGGGTTAGCTTCCTAGTTGAACAACATTATACGTAAATCCATTTTCACAAAAATGAATACTTTTGGATCTGTGGATTATATATATTTCATGATGAATTTCGATTGGTGTATATATTGCTACTTTTTAATGTCTGTGTGTGTGTGTGTGTGTGTGTGTGTGTGTATAAATATACACTCTACAGATTTTTCAAAATATGAAATATATGTGTCTTACTATACAATCCATAAATTCATTCATATTCATGTATATGGATTTATAATCAACTTTCACATGGTTATTCTCAGAAATATTCATCCACCTGAAGTACATATTTGTTTCTTAGTACTGAAAACTAACTTCAGTGAATGGTGCATACAAATCCTAATATTTCTATCATAACTGACCCAGTTTAACATCAATGCAAGTAGATTCCTATGGGACATGATGTGTATTTTGATGTTCATTTTTATTCAACACGGGTACATTACTATTTCTGCAGTTTATGCACATCATAGGATGTATATTTTATTCACAATGTAGCAAATTTATAGGCATTTGTTTCACTTTCAATCACGTCCTGCTTTAGAACCCATGAATTCCTCCATGTTTCTTGCCTGGTATTTTCATAAGAACTCTTTCCATACATATTATTTTCAAATTCCATAATCACTTTTGAAGCAAAACTCACACATCATTCATGATAAACAATAATCCTAATATAACCAATACATGTATAACTGATTACAATGAATGATTGTATATCAATATAAGATTCCTTATATATTTTCAGATATCAATTCCATCTATTATTTAAAGGGGAACCAGTTATATTATTTATTCACACAATGGTCTATTCATACATTATCTCTATATTCATAGACACAGGGTACACCTCTTTGTACCCCCAATACTAATTTATACGTCTTCAAAATACTGCTCTCAGAAATGGTGGAAGAAATACTCATGTCATTTGATCTACATATACATTTTGTCACAGTAATATTCAGGACACAAAATGCAAAGGTCACTCTTCTGATTGTACCAAAGCCTAAACGGAAATGAGCATGCATTACTAAAAACATTCATGTCCAGGTTGCCTAATGCTCTCAAATGTCAATCCTATTAGTGACTACATATTTGTTTCTTCCTAAGATTATATATTCAACCTCAACCCTGTTGAAAATGTCTAATCCTATCACTCAATTTATACTTTGCCTGATTTCCTAATGTCTCTACTGATATCTGCTTTCCTACATATTTACCCCAGTTCAATATTGTGACTGACTCTTCACATGTGCTGACATTTACATTCACTCTAGCCGAAACCCTATTGCTAAAGAACTTTTCCTACAAATCCTATACTCACTCTTCTTTCTGAAGCTACCATCTTTCTTCAAAATCCTACCGACTATCCTACTTTGAATGGATGTTCTCTTCGACATTCATCTTTCAGAATGATTCCTAACCAAAATCGAACATGTTATTAACCCTAACCATACACTGTTCCCTCAATCTAACTTTACATAAGAACAGGGACAGAGTGTTCTTAAAATACAGGAATGTAGGGTATCTTCCACCTGTTGAGAACCTCAAAGGTCCATGCAGAAATGATCCCTGGAGAAGATGTAGGCATCTATGAATGACCTGAGAGAGCAAAAGTCTTCTTCCATTGCAAACAACCTGATCAGGATGAAGGGTTGTGTCTGAATCAGCCTCTCTCTTCTTAATGTAGAGAAGATGGACCAAAGGAGGCCTGTGTGGAGAGCTGTTCCAGGGTGCCAATGGTTGATATACCATTCTAACTTGTGAAACTGTCCCAGGTAGTAGGGGCAGCCTCCATCTCATGGGACTCTTGGAAGCAGCTGTTAGGACAAAGTGGTTGCCCCGGCAGTGACCTCATTCACTTACTGAAGGAAGACACCTCACCTCTCTTCCTTGGTGATGGAACTCTCTGAAATTGGGATCCCGGAAGCCAGGCACCCAGAGCCAGTCCCAGTACCAGTCCCTGTAGGCTCACTTGTTTGGATTTACCAAGGACAGAGTCAGTCTTTCTTGGTGCCTACTGATGTGAGGTTGGCCTAATGCTAGGAGAGCTCTGAAGACAGGCCTTTCCTGAGAAAAAGTCAGTTGCTCACTGCAGTCTCCTGACAAATTCACAGAGTTGGCCAAGGAGACCAGATCTGAGACAGGACAGGCTACTACGAGGGAACATAGTATGGCCCACCAGTCAGAGCACACTCCAAATAGTCACAGACCTACTTGGGGGAAGGAGGTGCCTTTGTGGGTGTGGGTGTGGGTTTGTGGTTTTGTCTCATGTTCTGAGTATTTGTAAGAAAGGCAGTTTGTTTGGTTTGGAGTGAACAGTTTCTTGTACGTCATTTCACAAGGCAAGTGTTTCTATGTCTGTGTATCCCACTGTGTCCGTGGTTCTAGACATTGGAAAAGAGAATGCATCAATAGATGTGTCCTGTCTAGTACAAAGGTTCCCAGCATTCAACCTGCCCAATTTATGAATGGACATCCGCTTAACTTATGGATGGGCAACACCTCTTATTCCAAGGTTTCTCTTTTCTTCCTGAATTCTGGCCACTCACCAGAATAAGTTCATTGTTTTGTGTCCAAGGTATGTACCACCTCCAACCTCTATGAAATGGCCTTGTACTGGATAGCTGAAGGAAATGGCGAGCATCTCAGAAAACTCAGATATCAGTGTGACCAGGAAAGTCTCAGTGGAGAAACCCTTTTTTGGCTATTTGCTTACCTATGGTTCTGTTGCCCTGAATGTCAGGAAGGTATTTACCTCAGGCGACACCTTAGTGAAGCCTGAAGAAAACAGTTTTCAAATGGAAATGAATGGGCATCACCTGTGGCTCTTTGGTTAATTGCTTGGGAAAGGAATATGTCTTAATAAGTCTCTTAGCCATGTGAGTGGCTGCAGCTTAGATTCTCAGCATCTGATGGATCTAAAGAAAGATCCCATGTGTGCATCCAAAACCAAAATGGCCAAAAGAGCAGTCATTGTGGATGAAGTCTCTCACCTTCCTCTGTAAGGTTCCTGACTTCCATCAAGTGAGAATAGGGATACTTTGTGTCAAATTAGTTCTTAAAAGCCCTGCAGAGGCTAGCTAATAGGTGCTTGGGGTTTCTCATGACTCCAATTCACATAAAGAATCTATACCTGACTGTCATAGGCCTCAAATTGGAGAAGCAGAGCAGTATTAACGGTATGTCTATTTGATCACTCCTGGTTCACAGAAAGGGTGTGCAGGCCACCCTGACTTTAGGCAAATGAGGGGCAAGGGAGCTTATTTGGACGCTCTTTTGGGCTGCGCCCCTCATTGAAACCTCCATCCAGAAGTTATGATGAGTGTCTTTATGGAAGAAGTTGAAGACCATGTGGGAGTGTTTTGGTTTTAATTGTGGTCATTTGTTTGGCGGTTGGAAGAAATGACTGTGTCCACCTGGGCTTGAACTCTGGTGTGATTCCTCTTAGAGACTGATTTCTGGAAGTGACCTCAGAGAAGTATTGCCATGAATTGTGTTGGAATTTTAGGAGGCCACACAAGAGACTCCCCCTTGGAAACTGAGATCTAAGCACTGGTTGGTTTTCTAGAGAGCACTGGGAATCTCAGCCAGGATATCACATGATTTTATTCTGAAAGACTTGGCAGCCATAGTTGAGAGTCAAAACACACATGGACCTCACATTGTAGATCTCAATGGGCCTTGCTTCATGGGACCTTTTGGCCATTCTTTTGGATGCCTTGCCAGTGAGGGTTCTCCAGAGATTTCATTGAAATGAACTTCCTCACCATTTAATGGTTCCTGAAAGAATTGAAACCCACAGTGCCTCCAACTTCATCGTTGAAAAATGACTAGATAAATACCATGAAATTTTTTTAATTCCCATGACCATGTGGCATGGGAGAAACTTTTGATGTCCTGTTGCTGATCAAAAGTGTACCAGACAGTGCCTTGATTGACTGGGTTTCATAAAAATGGTGTATAACAGAGATGCTAGTTAGTTGGAGCCTGCTGAGTAGTGGGGCCAGAGCTGTGGTGTGCAGGTGTGTGATGAAACATGTGTGGTGGGGCCATGTAAATCTGCCATTGGCTTCCAAATGGCTTGTGAATGACATGGTGCAGCCAGCAGACCCTTGCATGTAAAGGCATCTTGTTACCTGGAGAGTATTCAGGGCAATGTTCAGAATCAGGTTGCTTTGGTCAAGCGGGCAAGCTATGTGGGATAGAAGTCTGGTTGGTGCATTCTCCTGCAGACCCTGACTCACAACACGTGACAGAACTCCCTCCAGCACTGTGTCCCAGTTGAACTCCTTGTATTTCATGAAGCAAATACCAAACTCCTAGTGCAGCAGCTAGAAACACGATGAAAATTTGAGGATGACCAAATGGCTTCACAGTCTACACTGGGAGAGTTTTAGCCCCCAGTGGCAACAGTTTACCTACAAAGAGAGATTTCAGCACTTCTGCCTCATGTCCACTGGAAAATAAAAAAACCATGTCCTCCAGGTCACATATATGCAGACCCAGGTCTGATGGTCTCACGACAAAGGAAGCTAAAGCTCCTGACAACAACATATATTTCAAGTGCCAACCTCAGAGGAAGATTCTCAAGCAGTCTTTAGGATTGCAGAGTTCCATGTTTGTGGTATTTTTACCCTGTTTCTTACTTTTGGAATCTCCTCTACAACCTCCAAAGATGTGAACTCCTGAACATTTTCCATTGCAGATATGTATTCACAGATTTTCTAACTTTTCTTCTCTAATTGTGTCTTACTTGGTGCGAAGGTAATGTCAAGGAATTGTTCTGAATGAGAGTGGGAAGATTGCATACACTTTGGATTCATTTTCCAAATTTCCATTTAAAATACTAAATCCCTGACTGTCAGGGGTAGAAGGAATTTCTCCTTCATAGAATAGCCTGACACTTACAAGAAACAGCCCCCTGGGAGACATCCTGCCTAGGAGATATCCTGTAACCATCTGTCTCCCTGAGACATCATGGGGCCATCTGTCTTACTGAAACATCCTGAGGTTATCTCACCTTGTGAAGACATCCAGGAACTGCCAATAAGAGAGCTTTCCCATACCCAGTATATAAATACCCCTGTGTGAATAATAAAAATTTGCAGCTTGATTAAAACTCCTGTCTTGCTGTCATCTCTCGTGTCTCTTGTCCCTTCATTACTCCCCATCTAGGTTCACCACCCCCGTTGATGTGTCCTGCCAGCCGGGATATCTGGCACCTACCTACTGGGGCTCGAGCCTTTGACTGAGGGGGAAACCTGTCCTCAGGGAAGACTTAAAAAAGCGGAGCTTGCGATTGCCTAAGCAGACACCACCGAAAGACAGATCCAGGAGGAGAGTAGGGATGACACATGGTGAGTGACCCACCATGGGACAAGCAGTTTCGTCACATGATTTGTTTTTGTCAGGCCTCAAGGAGGCCCTCAAGACATAGGGGGCACATGTTAAGAAAAAGGACTTAAAATTATTCTTTTCATACATAGGAGAATTGTGTCCATGGTTTCCCCCTGAAGGGTCCATTGATGGTAGAAAATGGCTTAGAGTAGGAGACTGTTTAAACCATTTTTTTTGTTGTTATTGAAGAAAAAGTCCTAGAACAAAGGTATTTTAGACCTTTTGTAGACATTAATATTTTATAAGATTTTTAAACACCTAGAAAAATTTGTAAGTTTAAATTTAAAGACATTTATATTTATCTGTTTATCCAATTTAAATTGAACCATTTAAATCATGTGAATTAAAGATCTTTGGATCCACTTTGAAATAGTAAGCTTGCCTTAATTTGATTTTAATTGGAGTCAGTGGTCTTTTCTTGCATCCTGGTGTAATATTTTGTAGTTTCCCATCGAGATGACACTGCCCCAATAGATCACAAGACCAGACTACTGGAAATTCTGAAGCTGGCCTTTCCTCCAGGGCTCCGGCATGGAGAGGCAATTTCCAAGGCCTTGGTGTGAGATTTTGGTCCAGGGAGCACTGCAGTGAACCACCGCCCTAAAACTATTAGCAAGCACATGGTGGAGGAGGCCTCCATAGGTAAGTGGCGCCTATATAACATCTGATATCCGGTTAAGGGAGATCTCTTCTGATGACAGAGTGGTGTCCTGGGGAGACACACATATACTCCTGTCTGGTACAGTAACGAGAATCATTCTGTCCTCTGTTATGTTCTGTAGGGAATTCCTCTGAAAGCATAGAGAGGTGCCAATGGGCACGCAGGAGCTCCTATCCCAGAGCTTTAGCAAGACGTTGCATAGTTCCTTTGTTTTTCTGTTTCTGCGCTGGTTTTCTGTTTTTTTGTGTGTGTTTTGTTCTGGGTTTCATATGTTTTTTTTTTTTTTTGGTTTGTTTTAGTGTGTTTTGTTGTGTGATTTCTGTGGTAAAACTTAACTGAAAATGGGTAATAAAGCAAGTAAACTGACACCCATTTGGACTGTGTTTTAAAGAACTGTGATGAACTTTAATACCCTTTGTTAAGCAGGATGAGAGAAGCCCCTAGCTGGCTGCCTGGAGCACACCCACTGCAGAGGGCAATGCCTGCTGGGGACCTAAGAACTGAGTATCTCCCAGGTTAACACGTGAAACTCCTTAAAACCCCTTGTCCCTTCAGATCGATAGAATCACAACCATTGGGCAGAGACCCCTGTTTTTCTCCTTTGTTAGCAAAGCAGTAAATCTCCCTTTTTCTTTTTCTCAAACCCTGTCCTCATTATTAAATTGGTATTAATTGGCTTCAAAATCAGGAACCAAACTTTAAGTTACAATTTTTGGTACCCCCCACACCCCGGAACTCTTTGAGAGCTGACTACTGAAATGTTAGGAGACGGAGCGTGCTTGGGGTGGAACCGAACAAGAGGAGCTAATCCTGTAAGTGAAAGGAGGGACTGAGGGACTTCCAGCAGCTGCCCAAGCCCTGTTGCTTCAGAGAATTACCTACTTCCTTCCCTGCACTGTAAGGATTTTGCCATCTCTGTTTTCTTAAAAAAGAGAAAAAGAAAAAGGGGACACTAAATACAGTAAAGTCACCATGGAGACCCTTGATTTTACATTTCAGGTTGTCCCTCTGTGAAAACATCTGGTTCCCTTGTGAGAAAATCTATGGTGCCACTGGTGTAGGAGATTTTTCTCTTATCTGCTCTGGTTTAAAGGCTTCTGTCTGTAAGCCATAGTCTGGAGCTCCTCTCAGTCTGTCTTGTGTCTTTGTTTCTGGCCCTTTAAGACATGTGCAATAATGTGTTGATATTATAAATCATTTCTTGGGAATGATCTTAGCTGAATGTGTATCTAAATGATGATGTTTTTTTGTAACAATCTGGCATCTGAATGGGTTTTTGAAGCATTGCACAATCTTGCAGTTAAAAGTCGGGTTTAGGAAATTGTTTAGTTTATGATTTCAGATAATTCATGCCAGAGAACTTAAATACTTAGGATGGAAAACTAGAGAACTCTACTTCCAAGTTGGCAAGTAACTTCCCAATCATTCAGGCTTTTTTTTCACCAATTTTTAATTGGGTAGCCTGGGAAAATGTCACTGTGTGTACCAGTGCATTAATTTGGACAAGGATAGTAAATCATAGTATGGTATCTGTTGACAAAACAAGATATAAAGATGTAAAATTTTGTAAACTGTGTCTTAAACTTGTATCATAAAATTTTGTGAATTTTGTCTTAAAATTGTATTATAATTTTCAACATCTGAACCTGAAAATTATGGTTGAAATGCCTTAGGCCTGAGGTGTCTGCTCAGAATAGCAGCTTTTTCCTGCTCTTTCCAGACCTCAGCCAGGACTTATGTTGAATGGCAAATGAAAGAGGCCTGCAAGCTCAGTAGGAGAGTGATCTGAGGCCTAAAAAAAATTAAATTGTATCGTATTTACTAATTAATGGCCAGTCAATTATTCTAGGACTCTTATTTTTTCCTTAGATTCTTTATTTTTTTTTTTTTTTGAGCTCATGATTTTGATCCTAAAGACCTAGGATGATGTTTTTCTGACCAGTTCTATCTTTGACTAACTGTGTAGTTTTTGAAACATTGCAATGGATATTTCACCTGGAAAAGCTACAAGGCCTTTACTATTATTATGTGTGCACAATTTTGTTATGTGTTGTATGTCTATATAATCATATGTCCGTATATCATATATATGATACACAAATTAACATTTATAAAGAGCACTCATTAAAACAAAAACGCTCATAAAAACAAATTTTAAAAAGTGGATCCAAAGATCTTTAATTCAAGTGATTTAAATAGTTGAATTTAAATTGGATAAAGAGATAAAAATAAATGTCTTTAAATTTAAGCTTACAAGTTTTTCTAGGTGTTCAAAAATCTAATAAAATATTAATGTCTACAAATGTTCTAATATGCCTTGGTTCTAAGACTTTTCCTTCAACAAAAAAATGGTTTACACTGTTCAATATATTTGTCTAATATATTGATAAATAAGTAAAGTAAATTTGATATGGGATTACTCATTCATGAGTACTTTTGTTAGATATCTGATTGATTTACTAAGGTCTGTATAAGTTTGTACTAATGTCTGTATAAGATTGTAATAATCAGTCATGTGTTAAAGAGACAAAAATTTCTTAAAACATAAGTTTACCCATAACATTGTGTTTATTAAGTTTTATTTTTTCTAGAGCAAGCAACCATAAAAATTAAACAACTGATTAAATAAGAACTGTTATTTTAGAGCACTGTACTGCCATTTATTTAAAAGCTAAACTTGGTTAATGTAGAAACTTCAATGTAATTGTGATGCTATTAATGTGCTCATATCTTTCAGGTATACAAATCTGTAAGGTAGAAACTTTAAAAGAGCAGTATTTCAATCTGGTGTTCTGAAGTTGTATGGTAAAAAAATATATTGGGCATTCATTTACCTCTTATCAATAAGATATGTAAAGTTGTATGTTACTTTTTACATTGGGGAACAATTTAAATGTATTTTTATGTTAATGAGAGTCTAATCTATATAAAGGTTAAAAACTTTCAGCCTTTCTTAAATTCATGTTTTAAATGTGATATCATATGGTGTTAACTAATGTTCATGTGACCTCAAATAATATATGTAATCTTTGTAAAATGATATTTAAAAAAACAAAGATCATCTTTAGAAGTAAAACACTTAAGTTTTATAAAGAGCCCTGCCTTACCTGAGATAAGGCTCTGTGTCCCATCTTACTATATGTGAGAATGACTACGAAAGCAGTAGGTCAGATATTATTTCATTTAAAGTTATGTTCAAAAGTTGTTTTTTTTTCTGTCAAGATTTCTAGGATCTCAAACAGGGGATATAATGTATAACTCAGCTTAAAACTTCAGGGTAGCTATTACACGAACTAAATATTTTTACTCTTGTTAAAAAATTTTATTTTGTAATTTCCTTATAAGTGATCTAAAGATTCCTTGTTAGTGTTTTACAGAAGTGTTGCTTTAAGAACACAACATGGGTTAATTTAAGATAATAAGTCATCACCTACAAGACAGACAGAATAATACAGATCCCAGTTAATAAAAAAGATAAATAATTATAAAGTTATAGACATTAAAGCCCAGTACTCTTAATATAAGGCTGTTAAATTTTATTTGCTGGATGATTAAGATTAGGATTTATATTAAAGTTACATGAAAAGGGACAAGAAAACCAATATTTGGCTCTTGCCCTCTGAGTCAGTCTGAATCCAGGGAACAAGGGACTTCTCAAAGAGCTTTGCAACTCTGGGCCTCATATCTTCCCATTTAGGGAGATTAATGAGACCCCTGGAGAACAGAAAGCCAATCAGTGCATTTGCTAAGAAGAGGAGAGTCATCAGAGAAGGGAGACATCCCTGATGCTTCCAATGGTAGCCACATGGTCAAGCAAGACCTGGACCCACCTAGCGCAAATGGCACTAGCAGAACTGAGAAGCTGCTCTCAAGTTTCCCCAGGAATGACTCCCATAAAAGCTCAGCTGACTGTTAACAATAGATAGAAACAAAAGTCAGTTTGACTGTTTCATGATAAACACTTAGGAAAGACAGTTAAAACCAAAATACAGCCATTCCTGGGCATTTTAAATAATAATAATAATAATAATAATAATAATAATAATTTTTTATACACATTATGTTAGCCTCCCAAAATAAGTAAGACTGGAGGCTACAAAGAAGGATTCCCAGAAAGGAATGCCTGATAACTATAAAAAGAGACTATCAAGAGGAGCTGCCAGAGGCAGAAATTTTTAGTTTAAGGCCTACAGATATTCCTAACCTACAGGTAGGGTTGGTGTTTGCTAGTACGATTATCCAGCCCTGAGTAACAGAATTAAAGGTTTCTCTATTACACACAGAGGTCATACTAGTAAAATGATTTTGCAAGATCAGATGATATTAAATCATTAAACTGTATCTTATGGAGAGGGATAACTGTAACACTAAATGTTAAATATTAAGTTGACAGTCCTGATAACTGGGAATATTAAAGCCTGCTGAGGGAACTTCTATACAGTGACATGTTCCAGCTGCTGCAACATTTTTTCAGTACTCATGGTTCTTGTTTCTCACACAGAAGAACCCATCCCCAGATGAATTTACAACCTGTTCTTCCCCAACCAGACTTCAAAACGAACTGATTTCTAAAAGGCAACTCATGTCCCTCAACTGACTTCTAAAAGGCAACTCATGTCCCTTATACTGTGCCCACTCACGTCACTCTCTCTCAGCTCTGAAGAAGCCAAAATGAGTGACGCCTCTCGTCTTACAACTATGGAGCCAAAAATAAATAGAATATCAATATAAGTAATTAATTAAGTCAGGTAAAACCAGGAATCCAATTTTGGGTGAGTTCTAAAAATTTGGAGACTGTTACCTGAGGGATTAAAATTCCCTCGTTGCTCTTTCCCTACCCTATCAAAAATTTGGAAGGGACACATTAAAAAAGGGGGAATGATTTGCATTTCTCTGACTGCTAGAGATGGTGAGCATTTTTTGATATACTTGTTGATTGATTGTATGTCCTCCTCTGAGAAATTTCTGTTCAGGTCCTTGGCCCATTTGTTGATTGGGTTATTCGTTATCTCATTGTCTAATTTTTTTAGTTCTTTGTATATTCTGAATATTAGCGCTCTGTCTGAAGTGTGAGGAGTAAAGATTTGTTCCCAGGACATAGGCTCCCTATTTACCTCTCTTATTGTTTCTTTTGCTGAGAAAAAACTTTTTAGTTTGAGTAAGTCCCATTTGTTGATTCTAGTTATTAACTGTTGTGCTATGGGTGTCCTATTGAGGAATTTGGAGCCCGACCCCACAGTATGTAGATCATAGCCAACTTTTTCTTCTATCAAACGCCATGTCTCTGATTTGATATCAAGTTCCTTGATCCACTTTGAGTTAACTTTTGTGCATGGCGAGAGTAAGGGATTCAGTTTCATTTTGTTGCAAATCTCACTCCAGTAAGATTGGCAGCCATTAGGAAGTCAAACACCAACAAGTGCTGGCGAGGATGTGGGCAAAAGGGTACTCTTGTACATTGCTGGTGGGACTGAAAATTGGTGCGGCCAATTTGGAAAGCAGTATGGAGATTTCTTGGAAAGCTCGGAATGGAACCACCATTTGATCCAGCTATTCCCCTACTCGGTCTATTCCCTAAAGACCTAAAAAGAGCACACAATAGGAACACTGCTACATCCATGTTCATAGCAGCACAATTCACAATAGCAAGACTGTGGAACCAACCTAGATGCCCTTCAATAGACGAATGGATAAAAAAAAATGTGGCATTTATACACAATGGAGTATTACTCTGCATTAAGAAATGACAAAATCATAGAATTTGGAGGGAAATGGATGGCATTAGAGCAGATTATGCTAAGTGAAGCTAGCCAATCCCTTAAAAACAAATGCCAAATGTCTTCTTTGATATAAGGAGAGTAACTAAGAACAGAGTAGGGACGAAGAGCATGAGAAGAAGATTAACATTAAACAGGGATGAAAGGTGAAAGGGAAAGGGAGAGAGAAGGGAAATTTCCTGTAAATGGAAGGAGACCCTCAGGGGTATACAAAATTACATAAAAGAGGAAGTGAGGGGAAAGGAGAAAAATATAAGGGGGAGAAATGAACTACAGTAGAGGGGGTAGAGAGAGAAGAGGGGAGGGGAGGGGGGAGGGGGGTTAGTAGAGGATAGGAAAGGCAGCAGAATACAACAGACACCATAATGGCAATATGTAAATCAATGGTTCTGCAACTGATGTGATTTTGCAATCTGTATATGGGGTAAAAATGGGAGCTCATATCCCACTTGAATCAAAGTGTGAAATATGATATATCAAGAACTATGTAATGTTTTGAACAACCTACAATAAAAATTAATTTAAAAAATATTAAAAAGCAAAAAAAAATGGGGGGGAATGATAAACCCAACCTGATCATTTATTAAAATTGGGAGCCATCTTGCCACAAAGTCATGAAAAGATAATTTTGCTTTCCTATAAATTACTGCAGATTCTGAATCTGCTTGGAATGCCTGTCCGTGCCTTGAACTCACCCATGCCTGGCTCTCTGACCAGAAAGCAACCCTCTCTGAAAATTTAGTGACACCTCATAAATATTGGCCTTCTCTGGCCAGACAATGACTCTCGTGAGTCTCTAATGGTCCTCATAAATTCTGATGATGGGGCCAGCAAAAAAAAAAATTGTAAACTAGCAATAGCGTGATGCTTCTCCGAGTTCTGTAATCTGTAACACCCCTTTTGTGTAACTTACTGGACTATAAAGCTGGGCTGTAGGAAAGGTGGGGTTGCTGTCTTGTTTCTGCCATTTTGAGAGGGATAGGCAGCTCAGCCAGTGGAAAAATAATAAGCTTGCTTTAATTTGATTTTAATTGGAGTCAGTGGTCTTTTCTCCTGTCCTAGTCAAACAGGTAAACACTCCACAAACATGGAGCTCTGCCGGCCTAAAACTTATTGAGAAACTCTCCCTGACCTTGGGCACTTGAAATATATGTTGTTGTCAGGAGCTTTAGCTTCTTTGTAGTGAGACCATCAGAGCTGGGTCTGCATCTATGTGACCTGGAGGACATGGTTTCTTATTTTCCAATGAACATGAGGCAGGAGTGCAGAATTCTCTCTTTGTAGGGAAACTGTTGTCACTGAAGGCTAAGTGTCTCCCCATGTGGTATGTGAAGCCATTTGCGCATCTTCCACATTTCATGGTGTTTCTTGCTGCTGCACTGGGGGTTTAGTATTTGCTTCATGAAATACAAGGAGATCAACAGGGACTCAGTGCTGGAGGGATTTCTCACACGTGTGGTGGGTCAGGGTCTCCAGGAGAATCCACCAATGAGGCTTATATCCCACATAGCTTGCCCCCTCAACCATTGCAACCTGATTCTGAACACGGCCCTGAAACCTCTCCATATAACAAGATGCCTTTATATGAAGAGATCAGACATATACGGATTACTGGCTGCACCATGTCTGCCACAAGACATTTGGAAGTCAATGGCAGATCCAAATGGCCCCACCAAGATATTTTATGACACAACTGCACACCACAGCTCTGGGTCACTACTCAGCAGGCGCCAACATACAGGATTCTTTCTTCTACACCATTTTCATGAAACCCAGTCAATCAAGGCACTCTCTGGAACACTCATGATCAGCAACTGCACATCCAAATGTTCTTCAGTGCCACATGGTCATAAGAATTTCAAAAATTTCATGGTATTTATCTAGCCATTTTTCAAGGATGAAGTTGGAGGCACTGTGAGTTTCAATTCTTTCAGGAACCATTAAATGGTGAGGAATTTCATTTCAATGAAAGCTCTGGAGGACTCTCACAGTCAAGGCTTCCCATGGAGTGGCCAAAAGGTCACATGAAGCCAGACCCATTGAGGTATACAATGCTAGGTCCATGTGTGTTTTGAATCTCAACTATGGTTGCCAAGTCTTTCAGAATAAAATCATGTGATATCGTAGCTGAGACTCCCAGTGTTCTGTGGAGAGCCACCTGGGCCTATATCTCAGTTTCCAATGGGGACTCTCATGCGTGGCCTCCTGAAATCCCAACACAATTCATGGCAATTCTTCTCTGAGGTCAGGTCCAGAACGCAGTCTCTAAGGGGAATCACACCAAAGTTCAAGCCATGGTGGACACAGTTATGTCTTCCAACTGCCACACAAATGACCACAATTAAAACCAAAACACTTTCACATAGCCCTCGTCTTCTTCCATGTAGACACTCATCAAATCCTCTGGCTGGACATTTCCAAAAGGGGTGAAGTCCAAGACCCTGTCCAAAATATGCTCCCTCGCCCCTATTTTGCCTAAGGTCAGTGTGGCCTAAACACCTTTCCTGTGAACCAGGAGTGATCAAATAGGCCTGACCTTATTACTGCTCCACTTCTCCAATTTAAGGCCTACTGACTGCCAGGTATAAATTCTGTATATGAATGGGAGTCATGAAAAAACCCAAGGATCTATGGTCTAGCCTTTGCAGGCCAGGATGGAGGTCAGGAACCTTACAGAAAATGGCGAGAGACTTCATACACAATGACTGCTATTTTGACCATTTTGTATTTGTAGCACACATGGAATCTTACCTTAGATCCATCAGGTGTTAAGAATCTAAGCAGCAGCCTCACACAGGTTCACGAGGCTGATTCAGACACATCCCTTTTGGAAGCAATTAAGCAAAGAGCCACAGGTGATGCCCATTCATTTCCATTTGAAAACTGTTTTCTTAAGGCTTCACAAAGGGGTGGCCTGAGGCAAAGACCTTCCTGACATTCAGGGCAATGAAGCAATAGATAAGCAAATGGCCCAAAGCAAGGATTCTCCACTGAGACTTTACTGGTCACATTGATATCTGAGTTTTCTGAGATCCTCCCATTCCCTTCAGTTATCATGTACATGGCCATGTCACAGTGCTTGGAGGTGGTACATATCTTGGACACAAAACCATGAGCCAATTCTTGAGAGTGGCCAGAATTCAGGAAGAAAACAGAAGCGTAGTAAGATAGTAGGTGTTGCCCATGCATAAGGCAAGCCACAGTCCATGCGTTAATTGGGCAGGATGAATGCTGGGAAGCTTTCTACAAGACAGGAAACATCCATTGATGCATTTTCTTTTCTAATGTCTACAACCACGGACACAGTGGGAGAAACAGACATAGAAACACTCGCCTTGTCAAACAATTTACTAGAAAAAGTCCATTCCAATCCAAACAAACCACCTTTCCTACCTATTCTCAGAACATGAGACAAAACCACAAACTCACACCCACACCCACAAAGGCACCTCCTTCCCCCAAGTAGGTTTGTAACTATCCAGAGTGTCCTTTGACTGGTGGGTCATACTATGTTCCCCTGATATGGCCTATCCATTCTCAGATCTGGTCTCCTTGGCCAACTCTGTGACGTTGTCAGGAGCATGTGGAGAGCCACTACCTACTTTCTCAGGAAAGGTCCCTGGCATGTGGCCATCCTCACATCAGTAGGTACCAAGAAAGACTGACTCTGTCCTTAGTAACACCAAACAAGTGAGCCCACTGGGACTGGGACTTGGATTGGCTCTCAGTGCCTGGCTTCCTGGATCCCAAGTTTAAAGTGTTCCATCACCAAGGAAGTGAGGTAGGTTACTACCTTCAGGAATTTAATGAGGTCACTGCCTTGGCAAACACTTTGTCCTAACAGTTGCTTCCATGGGTTCCATGAGATGGAGGCTGCCCCTTCTTCCTGTGACATATTCACAAGTTAGAATGATATAAAAATCAAAGGCACCAAGAAACAGCGCTCCACAAAGGCCTGGTTTGCTCCGTCTCCTGTACATTAAGAGAGAGGCTGATTCAGCCACATCCCTTCATCCTGACCAGGTTTTTTGGCAATGGAAGATGACTTTTGCTCTCTCAGGTCCTTCATAGCTGCCTACATCTTCTTCAGGGATCATTTCTGCATGGACCTTTGAGGTTCTCAGCAAGTGGAAGATCCCCTACATCCCTATATTTTAAGGCCAACTCTGTCCCTGCTCTTCTCTAAAGTTAGATTGAGAGATCACTGTGTGGTTACGGTTAATAACAGTTTCGATTTGGGTTAGGAATCATTCTGCAGGATGAATAATGGTATTGGGAATCTGTGATATTTATAAGAATATAGACGTGAGTTAAAAGTATGGAAACAGAAATCTAGGTAAGATTTGCATCCCAGAAGGGCATTGAGACCTTGATTGGGATACTTAGCAATGTTATACTTTCTGCACAAATGTCTCAGATAAATCCATACACAATGGCATAGGACGTTGTACCTTGGATGATTGAATGTCGAAGAGAACCTCCAGTCAAAAAGGGATAGTCGGTGGAATTAGGAAGATAGTCAGTAGGTTTAGAAAGAAGGGTGAGAATAAGATTTGGAAAAAAGTTCTTTACCAATAGGGTTTCGGTTAGAGAGTGAATATTAATGTCAGCCCATGTTAAGTGTCAGTCACAATAATGAATTTGGGAAAATATGTAGGAAAGGAGGTATCAATAGAGACCTTAGGAAATCAGGCAAATTATTAAGTGAGTCATAGGATTAGGCATTTACAACAGGGTTGAGGTTGAATATATAACCTTAGGAAGAAAGAAATATGTAGTCACCAATAGAATTGACATTTGAGAGCATTAGGCAACCTGGACATGAATGTTTTTAGTAATTCATGCTCACTTTCCATTTAGGCTTTGTTGAAAATAAATAAAATAGGTACTTGTCTCTTCCTGTTTTTCTGTATGCTTAAGAAAACACTCTTGAAATCTTGAAAACTTTTTGCTAATCTTGTTCCCAGAATGTGCTGTCCCCAACTGCCAAACTGCAGAATGTACACCCTCACCCGTTTACATGCAAACCGCCCACTTGCCCTGACCCATCAATAAACTTCCCTCCCTGCCCTCTTCAAGAAAAGTATATAAGCTCTGCTTAAGCTGTTCTCAGTGCTCTCTGCTCTATTCAAGTGAGGTCTGAGCCCCAGAATTTTGGACGCTTTGCTGTTGCATGAGACAGTGTCTTGGTGGTCTCTTCCTCCAATGGTCGCCTGACCATTACATCTGAGGGCCCCAGCGAGTTCCAGCAGCGTTGGACGAAAGACCCCCAATAGGCTCATCTCAGGTTAAGTAAGGCGCCACTTTCTTGTTTCAGGTTTCAGGTTAGGTATGGGCAAAATGGCTATTGGTGATGAGCATGAGCTCTCTCTGACGGTGGCTGACAGAAGTGTCACAGAGCCACAGGCCACGTCTCTGGGGGACGCCACAGAGAACTCGGGAATCCGAGTAACAATAGTCTCCTAAACTCAGTGATATTTTGTTTTGGATTCGGTATTGTCAGCCCATCAGGTTTTCCTGGCTACTCAGTCCTGTTCTCAGTATTGGACGTCCATTGCCTGTCTTTATTGTCTTGTCTTGTCTGTGTCATGTGTCATTGCTTTCACTATTTGTGTATCTTTCATATGGGACAGAGCACTTCAATGCCTCTGTCCCTGAACCTTGATCACTGGACCAAAGTCTGCTTAAAGGCTCAGAATCTTCTTTTTTTCAGTAAAACGTCAGATCTGGAAGACTCTATGTGTCCCAGAATGACCCACCTTTGGAGTCGGATGGCCCCCAGAAGGATCTTTCTACTTCACACTAATTCAAAAACTCAGAGATATTGTCTTTCAGCCGGGGCCACATAGCCAACCAGATCAACAGCAATATATCTTTAGTTTGCAGGACCTCTGCAAATCTCCTCTTCCATGGTTGAAGCCTTTCCTTGTCCCTGTCCCCGCTCCTACTGGTTCTCCCACTTTTCTATCTCTCAAACCCTCTGCTCCCCCTCCTCCACCCTCTGTTGTCCCTGAGTCTCAAGACTCTACTGGACTCTCTTCCCCCTCCTTATGCCCTGCCCTTGTCCTCCAACCCCAAACACCCTCTAAGTGATTCCCCTGCTGCTGACTCAGACTCTCCACCATTGGAGGAATATAGGCCAGCCCAGCGCCCTCCAGGTGACTACCCCACGCCACACACAGCCCCTCCTTCCTTGGAGGTAGCTGGCCCGGCCAAAAGAACACAAAGTACTCGCCGGGGGGGTTAAACTTTGAAGTGGATACAGGGTAAGTATACTCAGCCCTTAAGGCCCCATTGGGCCATCTATCAAACAAAAAGGACTCTAGTTCAAGGGGCTAATGGCAGTAAATATGGGGTTTAGACAACTAAGAGGACCATGGACCTGGGGAAAGAAAAAATCCATCACTCGTTCCTAGTAATCCCAGAATGCCCGACCCCATTGATGGGCACACATCTGCTCAAAAAGATCCAGGCCAGAATAACTTTTAACCCTGAAGGCCCCCAAGTGAAATTTCTAAATTTTTCAGTAAAAACTCCTATAGTCACGGCTTTTACTATGTCAGTAGAAGATGAACATCAACTTGTCAAACCCCCCAAGACTGATCAAACAGGCAAGCTACCCCGGAAATGGATAACAGATTACGCAGATGCCTAGGAAAAAAACTGCTGGGTTACACGTAGCCGTGAAACATCCTCCAATAACAGTGGAGTTAAAAACTTCAGCCCCCCCATCAATGTCAAAAAATATCCTCTGAGCAAAAAAGCTAAAGATGGGATAAGGCCCCATATTCAGAAATATCTGGCCTTAAGGGTCCTAAGGCCCTGTCATTTGAACTGGAACACTGCCCTGTTACCAGTATAAAAATCCAGGAACCGGGGACTATCACACCGTTCAAGACCAAAGAGAGATCTACAACAGAGTGCAGGACATTCACCCCACAGTACATAATCTGTACAATCTGCTTAGCACTCTGAACCATGAGCGGAAATGGTATACTGTTCTGGACTTAAAAGATGCTTTCTTTTGCTTGCCTCTGCATAAAGATAGTCAGTTGCTATTTGATTTCGAGTGGGTAGACCCAGAAACCGGGACGTCTGGTCAACTAACATGGACTAGACTCCCACAGGGGTTCAAAAACTCCCCCACTCTCTTTGATGAAGCCCTCCACAGAGACCCCAACAACTTCAGAACTATGCACCCTGACGTCACCCTGCTTCAATATGTCGATGACCTGCAACTGGCAGCCAACACCAAGAAAAACTGTGAGTCTGGAACCCAATTATTATTATACGAGCTTGCTCAACTCTGGTATAGTGCTTCTGCCAAAAAAGCCCAAATTTGCCAGCAAGAAGTAATCTTCCTGGACTATTCCCTTAGGGGCAGTAAGCGATGGCTCACTGAGACCAGAAAACAATCCATTGAGCAGATACCACCCCCATCTAACAGCAGACAACTCAGAGAGTTTCTTGGGACTGCTGGCTTATGCAGCTTATGGATACCTGGGTTTGCGTCCTTATCTGCTCCTTTATACCCGCTGTTAAAGAGAGATGCCCAATTCTAATGGACCCCTGAGCACCAGCAAGCTTTTGATAACATCTAAGGACACTGACACTGAAACCCTCAACTTCACTGAGCCCAGCTTGCATTTTCAGAAAGCCCTAAACTAAGTTAAAAATGTACATCAACTCACTCACCTTGGTTCAAAGAAACTGCAGGCATTCCTGAAGGATCAAGAACAGAGTTTTCCACTAACAGACTCAGAGCAAAAGAAATAACTGAACGGGTAAAAAAAGCCTGCCGGGTCTGTCAATTGGTTAATGCTTACCCTTCCAACTTTCCTGCAGGAAAGCACCTACAAGAAACCAGACCAGGACAATTCTTGGAAGTGGACATTACTGAAATTAAGCCAGGAAGTTATGGACTTAAATATCTCCTAGTCTTTGTAGATACATTTTCAGGATGAATTAATTGAAGCCTTCCCCCCGCCACACACACACACACACAAAAAAAAAAAACAACAACAACAAAATAAATGGCACAAATGGTGGTCAAGAAGATGCTGAAAGATATTTTTCTAAGATACGGACTGGCTAAGGCAATAGGGTCTGATAATGGACTGGCGTTAATTGCCCTGGTAAGTCAGGGATTAGCCAGGACCCTGGGGATTAATTGGAAATTACATTGTGCTTATAGACCCCAGAGCTCAGTACAGGTAAAAAAAAAAAAATAGAACCATTAAAGAGACTTAACAAAATCAAGCTTAGAGATCGGCATAAAAGATCGATCTATTCTCCTGCTTTATGCACTGTTTCATGCAAGAAATACTCATACTCCTCTGTTTCCTTGCGTAACCTCACCCCCTATGAAATTCTCTATGGTCCCTCCTCCAGTAAGGGACCTAACCCAAACTCTAAGACCTAACGATCCCTTCCACACCCCCTTGCTTGACAGACTTAAAGCTCTTGAAAGAAATCAGCAATATCTGTGGAAACATCTGGCCACTGCCGACCAACCTGGGGACGAGGGGACTCCATATCTATACCAAGTAGGAGACTTCGTCTACATTAGACGACATCAGTTGTCATCCCTGGAACCCCACTGGAAAGGACCATATAAGGTGCTACATATAACACATACAGTGGTAAATGTAGACGGAATCACTTCATGGATCCATGTCTCTCATCTCTGGCCTGCGCCCTGTCCAAAATCTGACTGGAAACTGGAAAAGACTGGTAACACTTTCAAATTGCGTATTCGCCATGTGGATAAGGCTACAGACTCTCCCCTTGGCCAAGAGTAGTCCTAACCCTCATCAGCCTGTTCAGCAGTAATGGCTGATCACAAATCCTACTGTACAAGAAGTATGGTCTATCTTGCATACAGCCCCCTTAGGGACATGGTGGCCATCTCTCCACCCAGACATTTGTCAGCTGGCTATAGGTCTTTCCTATTGGGATATCCCTGATGAAGGGGATCCAACTAAAATTCCAATAAATCCTTTCCGTATCATAGGTAATAGAAACAAACATTATGGATGTAGGGACACGAGAGCCAGATGCAGGTTGGCTAGCCTAGATTACTATGTTTGCCCAGCGGACTATCAAAGCCACAAACAGACATGGCTGTGTGGGGGAAATGCTGACTTCTTCTGTAAGTCATGGGAATGTGAGCATACAGGGGTGCCTGGTGGAACCCAAACTCCTCATAAAATTCAATACACAGCATTGGCCATATTACCAATTACACAACCAATACCGATGGCCCCCAGAGGGGTCTCTAGATCCTAAAATTCTCCGTGACCTTTTTAACTTCGGCAAGTGCTCAAAGGGTGGAAGGAAATTCCCCTAAGTGGAGGCATTTTCCCTCCTTCGCTCACATCCTGAACTATGCTTATCCAATAGATCCTCACCCTCAGCTTTCTGCTCCAGACTCTCTGCTGTCACTCCCACCTCAGCAACCTGATTTCTTCCCTCCAATTACTAGATCAAAAACCCAAACCGCCGGTTCTCAGATTATTGCCCCCTTGCTGAGGTAGCAGGTACTGAGGTACCCATCCACCCACTCACTACTCTCTTCTCCTGTCAGTGCCCGCACCAGGTCCCACCAGGTCCTCTTACCAGCTAACCCAAAGCTCAAACCAGCTAAGGAGAGCCCTCAGACCCCTATCCAAGATGTAATGAAAATGGCCTTTAAAGTTGCTCTGTCATCACTGAAAACAGGTTACTAAGAATTTAAAGTCCCTCACAGGCTTTTTGGGATACAAACTCCCATCTTCCCCTCTGCTCTATCTGTTCTACTGCTCAAGTTTTGTTGCCTGGAAAATTCCAAACCCCTTTCCCATTATTCTTTTACATCTCTCCTTCCTCATGCTCAGACCCAAGGTGCTGCTCTCAGACCCGCCTTCCCTGTCTTCCCCGTCTATACCAGGCCCACAGAAAAGTCTTAACTGACCTTCTCCAGCAGTCTTCACCATGGCTGACTTTAGGACTTTCAGCCAAAGAGTCCCTATAAAAGAGTTCAATGTAGATAAACTTCCCCTTTTCGTGTTTCCCTGTTCTATTTGGCCACTGGCTGGAAAAATCAGCACTCCTAAGCTAGACTCCCCCTTACTAGTTTTTCACAAAACATGTGAACAAGGCCTCTGGCCTTGAGCTGGGGCTTCACAGACATGGTTACATTTCTAAGATAAATAAGTTACCAAATGAGCTCCATTGTTACAGCTGGCAGTGAGAAAAAAATAAGAGAAGAAAAAAGCTCTCCCCCTCCAGGTGTCCTTAAAATGTTAACTTGCCCAGAACAGATGAAAAAAACAATAGAAACGAAAACTTCTTTTGTGAACTTATGCAGACTGTGAACTTCTGAGCCCCTTCCCTTACATGTTGGGTACAAAATTCGGAAACTACCTAAATTTGGAGATCAGGTGACTAATTGATTACAACAGAAGCAATGCCCTCTAAATCCGTTGCAACCAAATAGGTATGTTTCGCTGTCTTCGGTGCTATCTTAGGTGCCTTGACTTGTCCGTCCTTACAACAGTATAATTCTATATACTTAAACATTGTTTATGTTTTCATAAAATGGTCAACAGATGTGATTAATAATGTAATGTTCAGATGTTTCCCAGAGTGCTCTATCATGAGGCAGGTTAATTTAAATATCAAATAGGGGGGCATACAACCCGGTTCCTCTGGGAACCTGTATCCCTCACTTTAGCCATCCTATTAGGAAAAGGAGCTGCTGCAGGTGTGGGCACAGGAATCACTGTCCTAGTCCATGTGACACAACAAATGACCCGATGAGAAGCAGCAATAGAACAAAATTTAAAGATATTAAAAACCTCCATCACAGTTTTATAGGAATCTTTAACCTCTCTCTCTGAAATTGTTTTACAGAACATGTGAGGGTTGGACCTCCTCTTCGTGAGAGAAGGGGCCTTTCGTGCTGCATTGAGGGAAGAAAGTTGATTTTATGCCGACCATACTGGAGTTGTAAAAAAATCTATGAGTAAATTAAGAAGACGCCTAGAAGAGCATCAACAAGAGAGAGATGCACAAAAAGGGTGGTTTGAGTCTTTGTTCACACAGTCCCCCTGGTTAACTACGCTTTTATCAGCCCTGGCCAGTCCATTAATAATCCTCATTTCATTGCTAATTGTAGGACCCTGTTTGCTCAACCATCTAGTTTCCTTTCTACAAGCTTAAATTGGATAAGTTAAACTTATGGTAATCAGACAACAATATACCTCACTAGAAGACATAAAATGTGAGACCCCGCAATGCTCATTTTTATGATTAAAATTAACCAGAATAAGAAGTGGGGAATGAAAGGTTAATAAAATATGTACTTTTAACTTCTTGTTTTTCTGTATGCTTAACAAAATACTGATGAAATCTTGAAAACTGTTTGCTAATCTTGTTCCCAGAATGTGCTGTCCCCAATTGCCAAACTGTTGAATGTACTCCCTCTCCCATTGGCAAGCAAACCACTCACTCGACTTGACCCATCAATAAATTTCCCTCCCTGCTCTCACCACGTAAATTGCATAAGCTCTGCTTAAGCTGTTCTTAGGGCTCTCTTCTCAATTCATGTGAGCTCTGAGCCCCAGCATGCTGGACCCCCAATAAACCCTTTGCTGTTGCATGAGACAGTCTCTTCGTGGTCTCTTTTCCGACGCTCGCCCGACCTTTACATTGGTACAATCATAAGTGTGAACATTCCTATGTGTGTCCAGAATATTACTATAATAAATAATATATGTAGATCAGGTAATAGGAGTTTTTCTTCCACCATTTCTGGGAGCAATATTTTGAAGATATATGAATTAGTATTTTGGGTAGAAATAGGTGTACCATTTGTCTATGAATATAGAGATAATGCATGAATAGACAATACTGTGAATTAATAATATTACTGGTTCCAACTTTAAATAATGGATTGAATTGATATCTGAAAATATACAGGAAACCTTATATTGATATACTACATTTAATCCTACCCGTTATACATCTGAATGAAATATTAGGGTTATGGATTTTCATGAAGAGTGTTTGAGTTTTGCTTCAAAAGTGATTATGGAAATTGAAAATAATGTGTTTGGAAAGAAGTCTCATGAAAAGACCAGTCCAGAAACCTGGAGGTATGCATGTGTTCTGAAGCAGAAAGTGATTTAAAGTGAAACAAACGCCTATATATTTGCTAACTTGTGGATGATAAATATATACGATGATGTGCAGAAATTGAAGAAATAGTAATGTACCAGTTTTGAATAAAAATGAACGTTAAAATACACATCATGTCCCATAGGAATCTACTTGAATTGATGTTAAACTGCGTCGGTTAATGTAGAAATATTAGAATTTGTATGCACCATTCACTGAAGTTAGTTTTCAGTACTAGGAAACAAATATGTATTTCAGGTAGATGAATATTTCTGAGAATAATCTTGTGAAGAGTTGATTATAAATCCACATACATGAACATGAATGAATTCAGGGAGTGTATAATAAGACTCATACATTTCATATTTTGAAAAATCTGGAGAGTATATATATATATATATATATATATATATATATATATATATACACACACACACACACAAACTGAGACTATAAAAATGGCAATATATATGCCAATTGAAATTCACCATGAAATATACATCATCCACAGATTCAAAAATATTCATGATACTGAAGATAGATTTATGTATAATGTTGTTTAACTAGGAAGTTTACCCATACATTGAATTTTCAGTTCCAACAGCATTTAGGAGGAGTAATCTCTTCTCACATTTTGTATCTGCCAAGTCAGCCACCTCACAAGAATGTACGTGTGATACCAGGTAGGATTCTATATGTGCATATAAAAATACATGTGTTGAATAGGCTACAGAGAGAGGGAGACAGGAATTTACATATTTGTTAACTTTAAAAACACATGGATAACTATTTCAACAGAAAATTGACTAGATTTATAACACCTACCCTTTTTTATGCAAAAGGCAAGTCCAACTATACACCATGCCTCCTCTGAACTGCTTGGATTTCTATTCTGTTTGGTTTATTTTTCTCCATCATATTAGGAGTAGTAGTCAGAGTCCAGTAGGTTATGAGTTAGTGTCAGGCATCAGTATTTCAAATGGAAAATAGAATAATGAATCAAATGTGTATGCAAATATATGCTACACAAAAATCTTCCCACTCTCATCCAGAACAAATCCTTGACATTACCTTCGCCTGAAGTAAGTCACAATTAGAATAGAAGAGTTAGAAAATCTGTGAATACATATCTTGAGTGGAAAATGTTCAGAGTTCAGAACCTTGGAGGTGGTAGAGGAGTTTCCAAAAGTAAGGGACATGGTAAACACTCCTCTAACATGGAGGTCTGCTGGCGTAAAGACATCTTGAGAAACCGCCTCTGAGGTTGGGCACTTGAAACATACGTTATTTTCAGGAGCTTTAGCTTCCTTTGTAGTGAGACAATAAAATCTGGGTCTGCATCTATGTGACCTGGAGAATATCGTTTCTTATTTTCCAGTGAACATGAGGCAGCAGTGCTGAATTCACTCTTTGTAGGTAAACAGTGGCCACTGGGGTCTAATTGTCTCCCCATGTGGACTGTGGAGCCATTTGGTCATCCTCCAATTTTCGTGGTGTTTCCTGCTGTTGCACTGGGAGTTTGGTATTTGCTTCACAAAATACAAGAAGTTCAACAGGGACACAGTGCTGGAGGGAGTTCTGTCACGTGTTGTGGGTCAGGGTCTGCAGGAGAATGCAACAACGAGGCTTCTTTCCCACATACCTTGCCCCCTTGTCCATAGCAACTTGATTCTGAACATGGCCCTGAATCCTCTCCATATAAAAACGTGCTTTTACATATTCGGGTCTCCTGGCTGCACCATGTTAGTCACAAAAAATTTGGAAGCCAATGACAAATCCACATGGCCATAACACAGATGTATTATCACACAACTGCAGACCACTTCTCTAGGCCCAATACTCTGCAGGCTCTAACTTGCTTGCCCCCATGTCCATAGCAACTTGATTCTGAACATGGCCTGAAATCTTTCAATATAAAAACATGCTTTTACATATACGGGTCTCCTGGCTGCACCATGGCAGTCACAATGAATTTGGAAGCCAATGGCAGAACCACATGGTCACAACACAGATGTATTATCACAAAACTGCACACCATTTCTCTAGGCCCACAACTCTGCAGGCTATAACTCAATGGCATCTCTGTTCTACACCATTTTAATGAAACCCAGTGAATTAAGGCAGGGTCTGGTACACTCAAGATCAGCAACAGGACATCCAAAGGTTCTCCAGTGCCAACTGGTCATGGGAATTTAAAAAATTTCATGTATTTATCTGGCCATTTTTCAAGGATGAAGTTGGAGGCACTGTGGGTTTCAATTCATTCAGGAACCATTAAATGTTGAGGAAGTTCATTTCAAAGAAAGCTCTGGAGAACTCTCACAGGCAAGGCTTCCAAAAGAGTGGCCAAAAGGTCACATGAAGCCAGGCGCATTGAGGTCTCCAATGTGAGGTCCATGTGTGTTTTGACTCAAAACTATCCCTGCCAAGTCTTTCAGAATAAAATCATGTGATATACTGGCTGAGATTCCCAGTACTCTTTGGAAAACCACCCTGGGCCTAGATCTCAGTTTCCAAGGGTGATTTTCATGCGTGGCCTCCTAAAATCCCAACACTTTTCATGGCAATACTTCTCTGAGGTCAATTCCAGAACGCAGTCTCTAAGGGGAATCAAACCAGAGTTCAAGCCCAGGTTGACCCAGTCATCTCTTCACACCGCCAATCAAATGAACACAATTAAAAACAAAACACTATCACATGGCCCCATCTTCTTCCTTATAGACACTCATCATAACCTCTGGTTGGAGCTTTCCATGAGGGGCACATTCCAAAAGAGTGTCCAAAATAAGCTCCCTTGCCCCTCATGTGGCTCAAGTCAGGGTGGGAAGGACACCCTTCCTGTGAACCAGGAGTGATCAAATAGGCCTGTCATTAATACTGCTCCGCTTTTCCAATTTGAGGCCTTCTGACTGTAGGGTTTAGATTCTTTATGTGAACTGGAGTCATGAGAAAAGACAAGCACCTCTGCAGAGATTTGAAGAACTCATTTGACCAAAAGGATCGCTATTCTCACTTGATTGATTTCAGGAACCTAACAGAGAAAGGCAATAGAATTCATTCACAATGACTGAAATTTTTTGCGAATTTGGTTTTGGTTTCACACATGGGATCTTTCTTTAGATCCATCAGGTGCTGAGAATCTAAGCCACAGCCTCACACAGGGCCAAGAGCCTGATTCAGACACATCCCTTTCCGAAGCAATTTAGCAAGAGCCACAGGTGATGCCCATTCATTTCCATTTGAAAACTGTTTTCTTCAGGCTTCACAAAGGGGTAGCCTGAGCCCAACATCTTCCTGACATTCAGGGCAACAGAACAATAGGTAAGCAAAAGGCCCAAAGCATGGTATCTCCACTGAGACTTTTCTGGTCACACTCATATCTGAGTTTTCTGAGATACTGGCCATTCCCTTCAGGTATCCAGTACATGGACATGTCAAAGACCTTGGAGTTGGTACATATCTTGGACACAAAACAATGAGACTATTCTGGAGAGTTGCCAGAATTCAGGAAGAAAACAGGGACTTAGGAAGGTAGTAGGTTTTGCCAATTCATAAGGCAAGCTGCAGTCCATTCATAAATTGGGCAGGATGAATGCTGGGAATCTTTCTACTACACAGGACACATCCATTGTTGCATTGTCTTTTCTCATGTCTACAACCACGGACACAGTGGGATACACAGACATTGAAACACTCACCTTGTCAAATGACTTACTAGAAATAGTTCACTGAAAACCAAACAAACCGCCTTTCCTACCTATTCTCAGAACAAGAGACAAAACCACACACCCACACTCACAATGGCACCTCCTTCCCCTAAGTAGGTCTGTGACTATCCGGAGTGTCCTCTGACTGGTGGGCAATAATATGTTCCCCCGAAATGGCCTGTATTCTCTCAGATCTGGTTTCCTTGGCCAACTATGTGAAGTTGTCAGGAAAAAGTGGTGAGCCACTACCTGCTTTCTCAGGAAAGGTCCCTCTTCAGAGCTCTCCTGGCATTTGGCCATCCTCACATCAGTAGGTACCAAGAAAGACTGACTCTGTCCTTGGCAAATCCAAACAAGTGAGCCCACTGGGACTGGGACTGGAACTGCATCTGGGTGCCTGGCTTCTTGGATACCAAGTTCAGAGAGTTCCATCACCAAGGAAATGAGGTATGACACTTTCTTTGGAACTGAATGAGGTCACTGCCTTGGCAACCACTTGGTCCTAACAGTTGCTTCCAAGGGCCCCATGAGATGGAGGCTGCCCCTTCTTCCTCTGACACTTTCACAATTTAGAATGGTATATCAACCATAGGCACACACACAGGCCTGGTTTGGTCCATCTTCTCCACAATAAGAAGAGAGAGGCTGATTCAGACACATCCCTTCATCCTGACCAGGTGGTTTGTCATCGAAGATGACTTTTGCTCTTTCAGGTCCTTCATACCTGTCTACAACTTCTCCAGGTATCATTTCTGCATGGACCTTTGAGGATCTCAGCAGGTGGAAGGTCCCCTACTTTTCTGTATTGTAAGAACAACTTTGTCCCTGCTCTTCTGTAAAATGAGATTGAGGGAAAAGTGTATGTTTAGGGTTAATAACAGGTTTGATTTCGATTTGTGTTAGGAATCATTCTTCTGGATGAATAATGGTATTGGGAACCTGGTATATTTACAAGAATGTAGAGGTGAAACATAAGTATGAAAACAGAAATCCAGGTATGATTTTAAACCCATAAGGGCATTGGGCCCTTGATTGGGATACTTAGCTTTGAATTATGTTCTGCACAGATGTCTCAGATAATTTGATATACAATGGCATAGGACCTTGTACCTTGGAAGATTTAATGTAGAAGAGAACATCCCTTCAAAAAGGGATAGTCGGTAGGATTAGGAAGATAGTCGGTCGTTTTAGGAAGAAGAGTGAGTATATGATTTGGAACAAAAGTTCTTTAGCAATAGGATTTCAGTTAGAGAGTGAATGTATATGTCAGCACATATGAAGAGCCAGTCACGATGATGAAGTGTTGAAAACATGTAGAAAAGAAGATATCAATAAAGATATTACGAAATCAGGGAAAGTATAAAGTGAGTGAGAGGATTAGACATTTTCAACAGGCTTGAGGTTGAATCTTAGAAAGAAACAAATATGAAGTCACCAATAATATTGACATTTGAGAGCATTAGGCACCCTGGACATGGATGTTTTTAGTAATCTATGTTCACTTTTCATTTAGGCTTTGCTTGGTTTAATCATAAGTGTAACATTTACATTTTTGTCCAGAATATTACTGTGATAATATGTATATGTAGATCAGGTGACATAAGTATTTCTTCCACCATTTTTGGTAGCAATATACTGAAGACATAAAATTAGTATTGGGCGTACAAAGACGTGTACCCTATGTCTATGAATATAGAGATAAAGCATGAATAGACCATACTGTGAATAAGTAATATAACTTGTTCCAACTTAATATAATGGGATGAACTGATATCTGAAAACTTACTGGAAATCTTATATGCATATACAATCATTCATTCCAACCAGTTATTCATCTAATGTCAATATTAGTGTTTTGGTTTATCATGAAGAGTGTGTGAGTTTTACTTCAAAAGTGATTATGGAAATCGAAAATAATGTGTTTGGAAAGAGTCTCATGAAAAGACCAGTCAAGAAACCCTGACAATACATGTGTTGTGAAGTAGGAAGTGATTAAAGTTTAAAGAAATGCCTACAAATTTGTGAACTTGTGGATGAAACACATATCTTATGATGAGCAAAAACTGAAGAAATAATAATGTACCAGTGTTGAATATAAATGAACATCATATTATATATCATGTCCCATTGGAATCTACTTGCATTGGTGATAGACTGGATCAGTTCCTGTAGAATTATTAACATTTGTATGCACCATTCACTGAAGATAGTTTTCAGTACTAGGAAACAAATATGTATTTAAGGTGGATGAATATTTCTGAGACTAATATTTTGGAAAGTTTATTATAAATACACATGCATGAACATGAATGAATTTAGAGAGTGTATATAAGACACATATATTTCATATTTTGAAAAATCTGGAGAGTGTATATATATATATATATATATATATATATATATATATATATATACACACACACACACACACACACACACACACACATACCCACACACACAAAAAAAAAAACACACACAGACATTTAAAAGTAGCAATATATATGCCAATCGAAATTCATCTTTAAATATATATCATCCACAGATGCAAAAATATTTATTTTACTGAACATGAGTTTATGTATAATGATGTTCTACTAGGAAGTTTCCCTATAGGTGGAATTTTCAGTTCCAACAGCAATTTGGAGGAGTGATCTCTTCTCACAATTTGTATCTGCCAAGTCAGCCACCTCACAAAAATGTACATGTGATACCAGGTAGGATTCTATAAGTGCATATGAAAATACATGTGATGAATAGGCTACAGAGAAAGGGAGACAGGAATTCATATATTTGTTTAATTTAAAAACACATGGTGAACTATTTCAATTAAAAATTGACTAGATTTATAACACCTACCATTTATCATGCAAAAGGTAAGTCCAAGTATGCAGCATGCCTCCTCTGAACTGCTTGTATTTCTATTCTGTTTGGGTATTTTTCTCCATCATATTAGGATTAGTAGTCAGAGGATAGTAGGGTATGGGATAGTGTCAGGGATTCAGTATTTCAAATAGAAAATTGAAAATGAATGCAATGTGTATGCAAATATGTGCTACACAAATATCTTCCCACTCTCATCCAGAGCAATGCCTTGACATTACCTTCGCCCCATGTATGACACAATTAGAGCAGAAGAGTTAGAAAATCTGTGAATACATATCTGCAATGGAAACTGCTCAATTTTCACAAATTTGGAGAAGGTAGAGGAGTTTCCAAAATTAAGGGACAATGTAAACTCTCCACAAACATGGAGCTCTGCTGGCCTAAAGAGTTCTTAAGAAACTGCCTCTGAGGTTGGGCACATGAAATATATGTTGTTGTCAGGAGCTTTAGCTTCCATTGTAGTGAGACCATCCAAGCTGGTCTGCATTTTTGTGACCTTTGTGAGCACATGGTTTCTTGTTTTCCAATGAACATGAGGCAGCCTTGCTAAATTCTCTCTTTGTAGGTAAACTGTGACCAATGGGGGCTAAGTGTCTCCCCGTGTGCACTGTGAACTCATTTGGTCATCCTCCACTTTTCGTGCTGTTTCTTGCTGCTGCACTCGCAATTTGGCATTTGCTTCATGAAACAAGGAGTTCAACTGGGACACAGTGCTGGAGCGAGTTCTGTCCCGTGTGGTGGGTCAGGGTCTGCAGGAAAATGCACCAACCATGCTTCTATCCCACCAGCTTGCCTCCTTGAGCATAGCAACCTGATTCTGAACATTGCCCTGAAACTCCTACATATAACAAGATGCCTTTTGAGAGAAGGGTCTGCTGGCTGCACCATATCAGTCATAATCCATTTGGAAGCCAAAGGCAGATCCACATGGCCAAACCACAGATTTTTTATCACACACCTGCCCACAACTTCTCTAGCTCCACTACTCAGCAGGCTCGAACTTACTTGCATCTCTTTTCTATACCATTTTCATGAAAACCAGTCAATCAAGGCACCTTCTGGTATATTCATAATCAGAAACAGGACATCCAAAGGTTTTCCAGTGCCACCTGCTCATGGGAATTTTAAACATTTCATGGTATTTATCTAACCATTTTTAAAGGATGAAGTTGGAGGCACTGTGGGTTTCAATTCATTCAGGAACCATTAAATGTTGAGGAAACTCATTTTAATGAAAGCTCTCGAGAACTCTCACAGGCAAGGCTTCCAAAAGAGTGGCCAAAAGTTCACATGAAGCCAGGCCCATTGAGGTCTACAATATGAGGTCCATGTTTGTTTTGACTCTCAACTATTGCTGCCAAGTCTTTCAGAATAAAATCATGTGATATCCTGGCTGAGATTCCCAGTGCTCTGTGGAAAGCAACCCTGGGTCAAGACTCATTTTCCAAGGACTCCATGCGTGACCTCCTAAAATCCCAACACAACTCATTGCAATACTTCTCTAAGATCAGTTCCAGAATGCAGTCTCTAAGGGTAATTACGCCAGAGTTCCAGCCCACGTGGACCAATTCATCTCTTCCAACCGCCACACAAGTGACCACAATTAAAACCAAAACACTCCCACATGGTCCTCATCTTCTTCCATATAGAGACTCATCATTACCTCTGGCTGGAGGATTCTATGAGGGGCACAGCCCAAGACAATGTCCAAAAGAAGCTTCCTTACCCCTCATATGCCTAAAGGCCCGGACTCCCTTCCTGTGAACCAGGAGTGATCAAATAGGCCTGCCGTTAATACTGCTCCACTTCTGCAATTTGTGGCCTAGTGACTGTGGGGTTTAGATTCTTTTTGTAAATGGGAGTCATGAGAAAACCCAAGCACCTATGGGCTAGACTCTGCAGGGCTTTGAAGAACTCATTTGACCCAAAGGATCCCTATTCTCACTTGATGGAGGCAGGAACATTACAGAGGAAGACGAGAGACTCCATCCACAATGACCGCTCTTTTGGCCATTTTGGTTTTGGATGCACACATGGGATCCTTCTTTAGACCCATCAGGTGCTGAGAATCAAAGCCACAGCCTCACACAGGGCCAAGAGGCTGATTCAGACACATCCCATTCTAAAGCAATTAAGCAAAGAGCCCAAGGTGATGCCCATTCATTTTCATTTGAAAACTGTTTTCTTCAGGCTTCAAAAAGGGGTGGCCTGAGTCAAAGAACTTCCTGACATTCAGGGCAACAGACAAATAGGTAAGCAAAAGACCCAAAGCAGGGTTTCTCCATTGAGACTCTCCTGGTCCCAATGATATCTGTGTTTTCTGACATGCTCTCATTCCCTTCAGCTATCCAGTACATAGCCATGTCACAGATCTTGGAGGTGGTTCATATGGTGGACATAAAATCATAAGCCTATTCTGAAGAGTGGCCATAATTCTACGAAGAAAACAGGAACTTTGGAAGATAGTAGGTGTTGCACATCCATAAGGCAATCCACAGTCCATTCATAAATTAGGCAGGATGAATGCTGAGAAGCTTTCTACTAGACATGACAAATCCATTGATGCATTCTCTTTTCTAATGTCTACAACCACAGACACGGTGGGATACACAGACATAGAAACACTTGCCTTGTCAAAGCACTCAGTAGACACAGTCCATTCCAAACCAAACAAACTGCCTTTCCTACCTATTCTCAGAACATGAGACAAAACCACAAACTCACACCCACAACCACAAAGGCACCTCCTTCCTCCAAGTAGGTATGTGACTATCTGGAGAGCCCTCTGACTGGTGGACCATTTTATGTTCCCCCGAAACGGCCTGTCCTGTCTCAGATCAGGTCTCTTTGGCTAACTCTGTGAAATTGTCCGGGACCAGCAGTGAGACACTACCTGCTTTCTCAGGAAAGGCCCCTCTTCAGAGCTCACCTGGCATTTGGCCATACTCACATCAGTATTTACCAAGAAAGACGGACTCTGTCCTCTGTAAATCTAAACAAGTGAGCCCACTGGGACTGGAACTGGGACTGCCTCTGGGTGCCTGGATTCCAAGTTTAGAGTGTTCCTTCACCAAGAAAATTAGATGAGGTCACTTCTTTCTGGAACTGATTGAATTTGCTGCCTTTGCAACCACTTTGTCCTAACAGTTGCTTCCAAGGGTCTCATGAGATGGAGGCTGCCCCTATTTTCTCTTACAATTTCACAAGATAGAAAGTTATATCAGCCATAGGCACCTGGGAACAGCTCTCTACATAGGCCTGGTTTGGTCCATCTTCTCTACATTAAGAAGATAGAGGCTGATTCAGACACATCCCTTCGTCATGACCAGGTTGTTTGCAATTGAAGATGACTTTTTCTCTCTCAGGTACTTCATAGTTCCCTATATCTTCTCCAGGGATTATATCTGCATAGACCTTTGAGCTTCTCAGCAGGTGAAAGTCTCCCTACATTTTTGTATTGTAAGACCAACTCAGTCCTGCTCTTTTGTAAAGATAGATTGAGGGAACAGTATATGGTTAGGGTTAATAACAGGTTCGATTTGTGTTAGGAATCATTCTGCTGGATGAATAAGAATATTGGGATCCTGTGGTATTTATAAGAATATAGAGGTGAAATATAAGTATGACAATGGAATTCTAGATAAGATTTGAAGCCCAGAAGTGCACTGGGCACTGGAGTGGGAAACTTAGCTTTGAACAATGTTCTGCACAGATATCTCAGATAAATCGATATATAATGGCAAAGGACCATGTACCTTGGTTGATTGAATGTGTAAGAAAACATCCAGTCAAAAAGGTATAGTCGGTAGGATTAGGAAGATAGTGTAGGTTTAGATAGAAGAGTGAGAATAGGATTTGGACCAAAAGTACTTTAGCAATAGAGTTTTGGTTAGAGAGTGAATGTAAATGTCAGCACATGTGAAGAGTTGGTCACAGTGATGAACTGGAAAAAATATGTAGGAAAGCATTTATCAATAGAAACATTAGGAAATCAGGCAAAGTATAAAGTGAGTGATAGGATTAGACATTTTCAACAGGTTGAGATTTAATATATAATCTTAGGAAGAAACAAATATGTAGTCACCGACAGGATAGACATTTGAGAGCATTAGGCAACCTGGACATGGATGGTTTTAGTAATCCATGCTCACTTCCTATTTAGGATTTGGTACAATCATAAGTGTGACATTTGCGTTTTGTGTCCAGAATATTACACTGAAAAAATGTATATTTATATCAGGTGACATGAGTATTTCTTCCACCATTTCTGGAAGCAATATGTTGAAGACATATAAATTAGTATTGGGGGTACAAATACGTGCACCCTGTGTCTCTGAATATAGAGAAAATGTATGAATAGACAATAGTGTGAATAAAGAATATAATTGGTTTCAACTTTAAAAAATGGATTGAAGTGATATCTGAAAATATAAAGAAAATTTTATATTGATAAACATACATTCATTCAAACCAATTATACATCTATCTGTAATATTAGGGTTACGGTTTATCATAAAGGGTGTGAGTTTTGCTTCAAAATTGATTATGGAAATCGAAAATAATGTGTTTGGGTAGAAGTCACATGAAAAGACCAGTCAAGACACCTGGAGGAATACATGTGTTCTGAAGCAGGAATTGATTGAAAGTGAAACAAATGCCCATAAATTTGTGAATTTGTGGATGAAATATATATCCTATGATGTCCATAATACGAATAAATATTAATGTACCAGGGTTTAATAAAAATGAACGTCAAAATGCACAGCTTGTCATATCGGAATCGAGATGCATTGATGTTAAACTTGGTCAGTTACTGTAGAAATATTAGTTAAATCTGTTTTTCAGGTGGATGAATATTTCTGAGAATAATCTTGTGAAAAGTTGATTATAAATCCAAGTCCATGAACATGAATAAATTTAGCGAGTGTAAATAAGACACATATATTTCATATTTTCAAAAATCTGGAGAGTGTATATATATATATATATATATATATATATATATATATATATATATATATATATTTACACAAAACACACACACAGACATTAAAAAGTAGCAATATATATGCCACTCAAAATTCATCTATAAATATATATCATCCAAAGATGCAAAAATATTTATTTTACTGAACATGAGCTTATGTATAATGTTTTTCTACTAGGAAGCTCCCCTATAGGTGGAATTTTCAGTTCCAACAACGATTTGGAGGAGTGATCTCTTCTCACAATTTGTATCTACCAAGTCAGCCAACTCACAAAAATGTACATGTGATACCAGGTAGGATACTATAAATGCATATAAAAATACATGTGATGAATAGGCTACAGAGAAAGGGACAGGAATTCATATATTTGTTAATTTTAAAAACACATGGAGAACTATTTCAATTGAAAATTGACCAGATTTATAACACATACCATTTATCATGCAAAAGGCAAGTCCAAATATACAACATGCCTCCTCTGAAATGCTTGTATTTCTATTCTGTTTGCGTTACTTTTCTCCATCATATTAGGATTAGTAGTCAGAGTCTAGTAGGGTATGTGAATATTTCTGAGAATAATCTTGTGAAAAGATGATTATAAATCCACATTCATGAATATGAAAAATTTAGGATGTGTAAAATAATACACATATATTTCATATTTTGAAAAATCTGGAGAGTGTGTATATATATATATATATATATATATACACACACACACACACACACAAACATTCACAGACATTAAAAAGTAGCATTATATGCCAATTTAAAATCACCATGAAATATATATCATCCACAGATCCAAATAAATTCATTTTACTGAACATCGATTTATGTATAATGTTCAACTAGGAAGCTCACCCACAGGTTGAATTTTCAGTTCCAACAGCGTTTAGGAGGAGTGATCCCTTTTCACAATTTGTATCTGCCAATTCAGCCACCACACAAGAATGTACGTGTGGTAACAGGTAGGATTCTAAATGTGCATAAAAAATACAGGTGCTGAATAGGCTTCAGAGTAAGGGAGACAGGAATTCACATATTTCTTAACTTTTAAAATACATGGAGAACTATTTCAAAAAAAATTGACAAGATTTAAAACTCCTACACTATATAATTCAAAAGGCAAGCCCAACTATCCACCATGCCTCCTCTGAACTGCTTGTAGTTCTATTCTTTTGGGGGTATTTTTCTCCAACATATTAGGATTAGTAGTCAGAGTCTAGTAGGGTATGTGTTAATGTCAGTGATTCAGTATTTTGAATGGAAAATAGGAAAATGAATCCAACGTGTATGCAAATATGTGCTTCAGAAAAATCTTCCCACTCTCATCCAGAACAATCCCTTGACATTACCTTCGCCCCAAGTAAGACACAATTAGAGGAAAAGTGATAGAAAATATGTGAATACATATCTGAAATGGAATTTGATCAGGAGTTCACAACCATGGAGGTGGTAGAGGAGTTTTCAAAAGTAAGGGACAGGGTAAGCACTCCACAATCACAGAGCTCTGCTGGCCTAAAGACTTCTTGAGAAACTGCCTCTGAGTTTGGGCACTTGAAATATATGTTGTTTTCAGGAGCTTTTGCTTCCTTCTAGTGAGACGATCAAAGCTGGGTCAGCATCTATGTGACCTGGAGGACATAAATTGTAATATTCCAATGAACATGAGGGAGCAGTGCTGAATTCTCTCTTTGTAGGTATACTATGGCCACTTGGGGCTAAGTGTGTCCCCGCGTGCGAGTTTTGTATTTGCTTCATGAAATACAAGGAGTTCAACTGGGACACAGTGCTGGAGGGAGTTCTATCACATGTGGTGGCTCACACATGAGCATTCATGAAACCGGCCTCTATACCACATAGCTTGCTCCCTTGACCATAGCAACCTGATTCTGTAAATTACCCTAAAACCTCTCCATATAACAAGATGTGTTTACTTATAATGGTCTCCTGGCTGCACCATGTCCGTCTCATGACATTTGGAATCCAAAGGCAGATCCACATGGCCCCATCACAGATGTTTTATCACACACCTGCCTACCGCTGCTCTAGGCCCTCTACTCATCAGGCTCCAAATTACTGGCATCTCGGTTCTACACCATTTTCATTAAACCCAATCAATCAAGGCACTGTCTGGTACACTCATGATCAGAAATAGGACATCCAAAGGTTCTGTATGCCACCTGTTCATGGGAATTTCAAAAATTTAAACTATTTATCTAGCCATTTATCAAGGACGAAGTTGGAGGCACAGTGGATTTCAATTCATGCAGGAACCATTAAATGGTGAGTATGATCATTTCAATGAAAACTCTGGAGAACTCTCACAGGCAAGGCTTCCCAAAGAGTGTCCAAAAGGTCACCTGAAGCCAGGCTCATTGAGGTCTACAGTTGAGATCCATGAGTGTTTTGATCTCAACTATGGCTGCCAAGTCTTTCAGAATAAAATCTTGTGGTATCCTGACTGAGATTCCCAGTGCTCTGTGGAAAGCTACCCTGGGCCTACATCTCAGGTTCCAAGGGTGACTCTCATGCACGGCCTCCTCAAATCCCAACACAACTCATGGCAATACTTCACTAAGCTCAGTTCCAGGACAGAGTGTCTAAAAGGAGTCACACCAGAGTTCAGGCCCAGGAGGACCCAGTAATCTCTTCCAGCTACCACACATATGACCACAATTTAAATCAAAACACTCCCACATGGGCCTCATCTTCTTCTACACAGACACGCATCATGACCTCTGGCTGGAAGTTTCCATGAGGGGTGCAGCCCAAGACAGTGACCAAAATAAGCTCCATTGCCCCTCATTTGCCAAAAGTCAGGGTGGCCTAAACACCCTTCCTTTGAACCAGGAGTGATCAAATAAGCCTGCCTTTAATACTGCTCTGTTTCTCCAATTTGAGGCCTAATGACTGTCAGGTGTAGATTTTCTATGTGATTTGGAGTCATGAGAAAACCCAAGCACCTATGGGCTATCCACTGTAGGGCTTTGAAGAACTCATTTGACCCAAATGATCCCTATTCTCACTTGATGGAAGTCAGGAACTGAAAAGGTCGGGCGAACTTCGGAGGAAAAGACCACCAAGAGACTGTCTCATGCCACAGCAAAGGGTTTATTGGGGGTCCAGCATGCTGAGGCTCAGAGCTCACTTCAGAGGAGCAAAGAACAAAGAGCCCCGAGAACAACTTGAGCAGAGTTTATATACATTCTTTAGAGAGGGCAGGGACTTTACATACATCATAGCCTCCTTTAGAAAATCATCATATACCACGGGAAAATCAAATAATAACTCTAAAACATGATTAGCACATTCATTGGCGGGAACAGGTTGGGCAGCGGGTGATTGGTCAGCCGTGAGAAGGAGTATACATTTAAACTGATTGGTTGAAGCACTGAGATGTATACGTGCAGATCTGCATGGTTTCTGGGAAGGGGTGGTTAAGTAACGAGGTGGTCAGGGAAGATTTCAACACACATCTAATGGGAAGATCCGGGAATTGTCTTAAGTGCCACAGGAATTTCAGGTTCTGAGTGCAGCTTGGAAAGTGTACAAAACCTGGTTCTTTACGTTTCAATTTCAATTTCTTTTATTCTTTCATTTCCCACCCCTTTTTCTGACTACTTTTAATCTTAAAAGTAATGAATCAAAATTATTGTGGGGTTTCACATTCTATTCCTACCAGTGCAGCATATTTCTGTCTGATTATCATGAGTTTCACCTGCCTAATCTGAGCCTGGAGAAAGGAAACTATGTGGTTAAGCAAACAAGGTCCCACAGTTAGCAACACCATAAGGATGATCAGGGGTCCAGCTAAGTCTGATATTAGTGTAGTTACCAGGGGTACTGGGTTAACCATGACTCAAAGCACCCTTGTTGAATCTCCCATTCTCTCTGGCGCTCTTCAAGGTATTTTCTTAATTTACTCATGAATTATTTTGCAACTCCAATATGGTCAGCATAAAAACAACATTCTTCTCTCAGTGCAACACAGAGGCCCTCTCCCTCATCAAGAGGAGGTCTAATCCTCACCTGTTCTGTAGAACAACTTCAGAGAGAGAGGTTAAGGATTCCTGCAAAGCTGTGATGGAGGTCTCTAACGTCTTCAAGTCTTGATTTATTGCTGTTTCTAATTGGGCCATTTGTTGTGAACCACGCATCATAGAAGCTGTTCCCATACCCACTCCTGCAGCAGCTCCTATCCCCAATAGGATGGCTAGAGTAAGGGACAATGGTTCCCCTTGATATCGGGTTGTTTGTCCCCCTAGTAGACCTTCAAATGATTAGGCATTATGATAGAGTACCCTGGAGAGTATCTGCACCATTACACAATAATTTACAGGGCTGTCAAAGACCTGGGCTGAAATACAAGGAGTTCTGACTGTGTGGAGTTCAGTACCATAAAGGTTCCTTTAATTAGTTCCCAGGGGGAGGAGTCAGATGTACTCTGGACTGGGGAAGTAGGCAAAGACGGAATCCAGGAAGTATTAGATGGTAGAGGGGTTCTGTTAGATCTAGGCATGGAAGGTTTAGGAGGCTTAATTCCTGGCTTGAGGGGATTGGGTCCTATTGCTGTGGGATTTTCTTTCTTTTTAAGCCAGACGGTGAACCAGAGACCAAATTCATCACCTGGGCCATAAATATAGAATCGCATTCCCCACGTATTTCCCATAGGCCAGGTTTTTCTGAGGTAGCCCCTTCCTTTGGAAGTGAAAGTTATATTGAGGGGGTAACATAGAGTATTCTTTCCACAGCGAGTTTTTGACACCACTGGGCTAGCAGCACATTTCTTGGGATCAATCCAGGTGTCATTTCATCCTACCGGAATCATACTTTCTGGGGAGTTTGGGTTCCACCATGCAGCTTTCGTTTGTTCACAACCCCAAGATCTACAATAAAAGTCACTGGGTCCTCCACAGGTTTGGGCCTGTTTTATGACTTTGGAAATCAGGTGGGCACACATAATAGTCAAGACTGGCTAGTTTACACCTAAGCTGGGGGAGATGACATCCATAATTCATGGGTTAAGGTGGTCTATGTTGCCCTGGTTAGGGTTTGAGTATGATCTGTGTGGGGTCCTCTATGTCAGGGAGATCCCAGTCAGGGAAGCCTATGGCAAGCTGACAAATGTCCGGGTGGAGAGATGGCCACCAAGTCCATAAGGTGGCTGTTTGTGAAATAGATCACACTACTTGCCCATTAGGATTCATTACTTGCCCTTGTTGCTGAGCACGCTGATGGGGATTAGGGCTGCTGGTGGTCATGGGAAGAATCCATAGCCCTACCCACATGACGGACACGCAACTTGAGATGGATACCAGTCTGTAGAAGTTTCCAGCCAGAGTCTGTACAGGGCTCAGGCATGAGATGGGAGGCATTGATCCAGGAAGTGATCCCATCCACTTTCACCACTGTGGGTGTTATAAGCAGCACCTGGTATGGTCCTTTCCAGTGGAGTTCCAGGGATGACACCTGACGCCATCTCACGTAGACGAAGCCTCCCACTTGATATCAATGTGGGGTTCCCTCGTCTCCAGTCTGATAAGCAGAGGCCAAATGTTTCCACAGGTATCGCTGTGTGCTGGGTTTGTTAAAGGGCTTTAAATCTGTCAAGCAAGGGGGTGTGAAAGGAATCATTAAGTCTCATAGTTGGAGTTAGGTCCCCTACTGGAGGAAGGGCACCATTGAGAATTTCATAAGAGGTGAGGTTACACAAAGAGGCGGAGGGGGTATTTCTTTCACAAAACAGTGCATAAGGTTGGAGCATAGTCCATTTTTTTATGCCAGTCTCCAAGCTTAATTTTGTTAAGTACTCTTTGATGGTTCTATTCATCCTTTCTACCTGTCCTGAGCTCTAGGGTCTATAAGCACAATGTAACTTCCAATTAATCCCCAGGGTCCTGGCAAATCCCTTACTTTCCTGGGGCATGAATGCCGGTCCGTTAGCGGACCCTATTACCTTAGGCAGGCCGAACCTTGGAAAAATGTCTTCTACGATCTTTTTGACTACCATCTGAGCTGTTTCTTTCTTCATGGGGAGGCTTCGACCCATCCTGAAAAAGTATCTACAAAGACTAGGAGATATTTAAGTTCATACCTTGCTGGCTTAATTTCAGTAAAGTTCAATTCCCAGAATTGTCCTTGTCTGGTTCCTCGTAAGCGCTTCCCTGCAGGAAGCTTGGATGGGTAAGCATTAACTACTTGGCAGACTTGACAAGCCTAGTAACCTGCTCAGCTATTTCTTTCCTCTGTGAGTCAGTCAATAATAAGTCCTTTCTCCGGTCCTTTAAGAGTGCCTATATCTTCTCTGAGTCTAAGTGGGTGAGCTGGTGTACGTCTTTGACATAAAGGTGGGCTTTTTGAAATTGTAAACTTGGCTCTGTAGGATCCCAGAGTTCTGTATCTGTCTCCTCAGATGATAAGTTGCCTGAATGTTCCGGTGCGGCCAAGTCTCCTGATTGTTGTTCCCCCTGGTGTGGAAAAAAATTAACACAGTCACTCCATTTAGGGCTGCCAATTAAGCTTCCTCATCTGCCCTTCTTTTTCCAACCGCCACGGGGTCGTTTCCCTTCTGGTGCCCTGGGCAGTGCACTATAGCTAGTTCCTTAGGGCCCTGCACTGCTGAGAGAAGTTGGAGGATCTCATCTTTGTTCTTTATTTCTTTCCAGGTGGAGGTTAATAACCCCCTTTGCTGGTAAATAGCCCCGTGCACATTTGCAGTGGCAAATGCATAGCGGCTATCAGTGTATATGGTGGCCCTTTTGCCTGTTGCTAGTTCCAATACTTTCGTAAGGGCAATCAGTTCTGCTTTTTGGGCTGATGTCAGTTCTGGGAGACCAGAGGAACACATGACATTAATTTTGCTAACTACTGCTTCTCCAGCCCACCTCTTACCATCTTGGAGGAAGCTGCTGCCATCCATAAACCATACAACTTCAGGGCAAGGCAGTGGCTGATCCTTCAAGTCTCGTCGTATACTGGTTTCCTCTGCCAGTATGTGTTGACACTCATGAGCGACGGGTCTTGATGATTCTTCTGGCAGCAGTGTAGCCGGGTTGAGTGGAGCAGCGGGTCCCAGCGTGATTCTGTCTTTGTCAAGCAAGAGGTTCTGGTAGTGGGTTATTCTAGAGTTTGATAGCCACATCTCTGGAGGCTGACAGATGATGCACTCCAGGGCATGGGGGATTATAATCGTTAGCTTCTGTCCCAACGTTAATTTATCAGCATCTTTTATTAGAAGGGCTGCCGCTGCTATAGCTCTTAAGCAATGGGGCGACCCACTAGCCACTGGGTCCAGTTTATTTGATAAGTATTCTACCGGCCTTTTCCAAGGTCCCAAAGTCTCAGTGAGCACAACCCGTGCTATTCCTTTCTTTTCCTCGATGTAGAGACTGAAGGGTTTTTCTATATCTGGGAGTGCTAAGGCCGGAGCAGATAGCAGCACCTTTTTTCTGACATTATCAAAAGCTTGTTGGTGCTCAGGGGTCCATTGGAAGTGGGCATCCCCCTTTATCAGCGGGTATAAAGGGGCAGCCAGAGACGCGAACCCAGGAATCCATAACCTGCAAAAGCCGGCAGTCCCAAGAAACTCCCTGAGTTGTCTCTTATTAGATGGGGGCAGTATCTGCACAAAGGTTCGTTTTGTGGGCTCAGTGAGCCATCCTTTGCCACCCCTAAGAGAATAACCCAGGAAGATTACTTCTTGCTGACAAATTTGGGCCTTTTTGGCAGAAGCCCTATATCCAAGCCGAGCAAGCTTGGAAAATAATGCTTGGGTCCCAGACTCATAGTTCTCTTTGGTGTCGGCTGCCAGTAGCAGACCATCCACATATTGGAGTATGGTGACATCGGGGTGTGCAGTTTTGAAGTCATTGAAGTCCTTGTGGAGGGGTTCATCAAAGAGAGTGGGAGAGTTTTTGAACCCCTGTGGGAGTCTAGTCCAGGTTAGTTGGACAGATGTTCCTTTTTCGGGGTCTATCCACTCAAAAGCAAACAGCAACTGACTGTCCTTATGTACGGGCAAGCAAAAGTGAGCATCTTTTAAGTCTAGCACAGTGTACCATTCCTGCTCCAGATTCAGAGCGCTAAGCAAATTATATGGATTCGGTACAGTGGGGTGAATGTCCTGCACTCTGTTGTTGATCTCTCTTAGGTATTGAAGCGTCCGGTAGTCCCCAGTTCCTGGCTTTCTTACTGGTAGCAGGGGGATATTCTAGGACAAATGATAGGGCCTTAAGACCCCAAGAGCCAGGTATTTCTGAATATGGGCCCTTATCCCATCCTTAGCTTCTTTGATTAGAGGATATTGTTTAACACTGATTGGAGAGATAGAGGCTTTTAATTCTACTAATATTGGAGGTTGTTATATGGCTAGACCTAACCCAGCAGTTTCTGCCAAGGCATTAGGATAATCTTTTATCCATTTCTGGGGTAGTTTGCCTGTTTGATCAGTCCTAGGAGGCGCGAAGTGTTGATGTTCATCTTCTACGGATGTTGTCAAAGCCATGACTATGGGAGTTTTTACTGAAGCCTTTAGAAACTCCACTTGGGGACCATCAGGGTTAAAGGTTATTCTAGCCCAGAGTTTGGTAAACTGATCCCAGCCCATCAATGGGGCTGGGCATTCTTGGATTACTTGGAAAGCGTGGTGGACTTTTCCATTTCCTAGGTCCATAGTCCTCTTAGTTGTCCAAGCCCAATATCTACTGCCATTAGTACCTTTAACAGGGGACCATTTATTTGATAGGGGGCCCAGTGGGGTCTTAAAGGTTGATTATACTGCTCCTGTAACCACTTCAATGTTCACTGGGGTCCCCTCCTCTTTAAATGTTACCCTGAGCTCGGAGAGGGGATCCGAGCCCCGACTTTCCTAGACCTCTTCTAGAGTCAGCACGGCGGACTGGCATCTCTGCTTCTTTTGGGGGCACTCTTTGGCCTAGTGTCCTGTTTTCTTTACAGTAGGCACACTGATCTGAGGCCAGGGGCATCCATTGGCGGGGGCCCAGGTATCCCTTTCTGTCTCCCTGCTTTTTAACTTCTGGCATATTTGGTGCTCTGACCAGAACCTTAGTCAATGCTTTAGTCTGCCTTTTGCTCCTTTCATCCTCCTTTTGTTCCCTTTCCGTCTCTCTCCTCTGTTCCCTTTCCTCCTCAGTTTCTCTCTTATAATATACTTTCTCAGCATCTCTTACTAAATCTCTCAAGGTCTTATCTTGTAATACATCTAGACGTTGTAACTTTCTCTTAATATCTAGGGCAGCCTGCTCGATAAAGGCCATTGCAACAGATGCTTGTTCATCCTCTGCCTGAGGATCAAAAGGAGTATATTTCCTATATGCTTCCATAATTCTCTCCAGAAACATAGAGGGAGACTCATTAGGCCCTTGGATAATCTCTCTGACCTTGGCCAAATTAGTCGGCCCTCTGGCGGCCACTCGGAGACCCGCTATTAGAGTCTGGCGATAAGTGGACAGATGCTACCTACATTTAAAGGTGTTTGGGTGCCAGTTGGATCGGTTCATTGGCCCATAGGGACGGAGAGGAAGCATCATAGGGGCTTCCGAGTTTTCTATTATCCGTCACCGGCGGGTTCCTTTAGGTGGCCCAGCTTCCTCCAGAAGAGGAGGGGTTGCTGCTGCTGCAGAGAAGTCCCCTGGAGTGCTTGGGTCTGGCCCAATTGCCTCTAGTGGCGGAGAGGCTGAGTCAGCGGCGAGAATATCATCTGGAACATGTTGGGGGTTGGAGAGCGAGGGTAGAGGATAAGGAGGGGGAGGAGTGTCCAGTCTTGTGACTCAGGGAGAATGGAAGGAAGAGGGGGAGGAGTGGAAGGTTTGAATGATAGGAAGCTGGGGGAAGGGGTATATGGCTGTTGATCTGGGTGGCCACGTGGCCCCGGCTGAAAGACAATATCTCTGACTTTTCGGATTAGAGGGAAGTAGAAGGATCCTTCTGGGGGGCCACCTGACTCCGAGAATGGGCCATTCTGAAGCACAGAGAATCTGCCAGGTACGGCATTTTACTGAAAAAGAAAGATTCTGGGCCCTTGAGCGGACATCAGTCCAATGATCAAGTGTCAGGGACAGAGAAGTGGAAGTGCTTTGTCCCATAATGAGAGTTACTCAAACAGGGACAGTGAAGACACAAACGCAACACAGACAAAGACAAACAGTAAACGTTTAACATGAGTACAAGACAAAGATTAGAACTGAGTAACTGCCAAAACCTGATGGGTTAGACAATAAAGACAGCCCGTAAACTCACCATGAGTTCAGAACAATGACCAAAACTGAGTAGCCGGCAAAACCTGATGGGCTGGCGAACCGAATCCTGAAGCAAAATATAAACGAGTTGAGGAAATTAGTATTCCTTGATTTCTCTAGTCCTCTGGAGTGTCCCCCAGGAACGTGGCCTGTAGCTCTGTGACACATCTGTCAGCCACCATCAGAGAGAGCTAATGCTCTTCACTGACAGCCACTTTGCCAATCCATAACCTGAAACCCAAAACCAGAAAGAGGTGCCTTACTTACCCCGAGAGGAGTCCATTGGGGTCTTTCTTCCGCCGCTGCCGGATATCTCACCTGGGGCCTCCAGATGAATAGGTGGGGCGAACGTCAGAGAAAAAGACCACCAAGAGGCTTTCTCATGCAACAGCAAAGGTTTTATTGGGGGTCCAGCATGCTGGGGCTCAGAGCTCACTTTAGAGGAGCAAAGAACAAAGAGCCCTGAGAACAACTTGAGCAGAGTTTATATACATTCTTTAGAGAGGGCAGGGACTTTACATACATCATAGCCTCCTTTAGCAATTCATCATATACCATGGGAAAATCAAATAACAACTCTAAAGCATGATTAGCACTTTCATTTGCGGGAACAATTCGGGCAGGGGGGTGATTGGTCAGCCCTAAGAAGGGGTATACATTTAAACTGATTGGTTGAATACCTGAGATGTATACTTGCTGAGCTGCAGGGATTCTGGGAAAGGGTTGTTAAGTAACTAGGTAGTCAGGGAAGATTTCAACACACATCTAATGGGCAGATCCGGGAATTGTCTAAACTGCCACAGGAAAGTGCAGCTTGGAAAGTTTACAAACCTGGTTCTTTACATTTCAATTTCAATTTCAATTTCTTTTATTCTTTCAGAACCTTACAGAGAAAGGCAAGAGACTTAATCCACAATGACTGCTCTTTTGGCCATTTTGGTTTTGGATGCACACATGGGATCTTTCTTTCGATCCATCTGGTGCTGATAATCTAAGTCACAGCCTCACACAGGGCCAAGAGGCTAATTAAGACACAACCATTTTCAAAGCAATTACTACTCTGAGGTCAGTTACAGAACTCAGTCTCTGAGGAGAATCACACCAGTGTTCAAGGCTAGGTGCACCCAGTCATCTTTTCCAACCACCACATAAATGACCACAATTAAAACCAAAACAATCCCACATGGCCCTCATCTTCTTCCACAGAGTCACTCATCATAACCTCTGGCTGGAGGATTCCTTGAATGGCGCAGCTCAATAGAGTGTCCAAAATAAGCTTTCTTGCCCCTCATTTGCCTAAACTCAGGGTGGCCTGGACACCCTTCCTGTGAACTAGGATTGATCACATAGGTCTGCCGCTAATACTGCTCTACTTCTCCAATTAGAGGCCTACTGACTGTCAGGTATAAATTCCTTATGTGATTTGGATTCATGATTAAACCCAAGCACCTCTGAAGAGCTTGGAAGAACTCATTTGACCCAAAAAATCCCTATACTCCCTTGAAGAAGGTGAGGAACCTAACAGAGGAAGACAAGAGACATCATCCACAATGACTTATGTTTTTGCCATTTTGGTTTTGGATGCACACATTGGATGTTTCTTTAGATCCATCAGGCGCTGAAAATCTTAGCCATAGCCTCTCACAGGGCCAAGAGGCAGATTCAGACACATGGCTTTCCAAAGCAATTAAGCAAAGAGCCACAGGTGATGCCCATTCATTTCCATTTGAAAACTGTTTCCTTCAGGCTTCACAAAGGGGTGGCCTGAGGCAAAGACCTTCCTGACATTCAGGGCAAAAGATCAATAGGTTAGCAAAAGGCCCAAAACAGGGTTTCTCCACTGAGGCTTTTCTGGTCACACTGATATCTGAGTTTTCTGAGATGCTCCAATTCCCTTCAGCTATCCAGAACATAGCCATGTCACAGAGTTTGGAGGTGGTACATATTTTGGACACAAAACCATGAGCCTATTCTGGAGAGTGGCCAAAATTCAGGAAGAAAACAGAAACTTAGTAAGATAGTAGGTGTTGCCCATCGAAAAGGCAACCTGCAGTCCATTACTAAAATGGACAGGATGAATGCTGGGAAGCTTTCTACTAGACAGGACACATCCATTGATGCATTCTCTTTTCTAATGTCTACAACCATGGACACAGTGGGAGACACAGACACAGAAACACTTGCCTTGTCAAAGTTCTTTCTAGAAATAGTCCACTCCAAACCAAACACACCGCCTTTCCTACCTATTCTCAGAACATGAGACAAAACCACAAACTCACACACACACTCAAAAAGGCACCTCCTTCCCCCAAGTAAGTCTGTGACTATCCAGAGTGTCCTTTGACTGGTGGCCATTTTATGTTCCCCCGAAAAGGCCTGTCTTGTCTTCGATCTGGTCTCCTTGTCAAACACTGTGAAGTTGTCAGGAGCCTGTTCTGACCACTACATGCTTTCTCAGGGAAGGCCCGTCTTCAGAACTCTCCTCGCATTTGGCCATCCTCACATCAGTAGGTACCAAAAAAGACAGACTCTGTCCTTGGTAAATCCAAACATGTGAGCCCACTGGGACTGAGACTGGGACTGGCTCTGTGTGCCTGGCTTCCTGGATCCCAAATTCAGAGAGTTCCATCACCAAGGAAGTGAGGTAGGTCACTTATTTCAAGAATTTAATGAGTTCACTGCCTTGGCAACCACTTTGTTATAACAGTTGCTTCCAAGGGTCCCATGAGATGGAGGATACCCTACTTCCTCTGACACTTTCACTAGTTAGAATGGTATATCAACCATATGGAACCAGAAACAGCTCTCCACATTGTCCTGGTTTGGTCCATATTCTCTCCATTAAGAATAGAGAGGCTGATTCAGACACAACCCTTCATCCTGACAAGGTTGTTTGCCATAGAAGATGACTTTTGCTCTCTCAGGTCCTACATAGCTGCCTAATACTTCTCCAGGGATCATTTTTGCTTGGACCATTGAGTTTCTAAGCAGGTGGAAGATCCCCTACATTCCTGTATTGTAAGACAAACTCTGTCCCTGCTCTTCTGTAAAGGTAGATTGAGGGAACAGTGTATGGTTAGGGTTAATAACAGGTTCGATTTTGGTGAGGAGTCATTCTGTTGGATGAATAATGGTATTGGGAACCTGCGATATTTACAAGAATATATAGATAAAATATAAGTATGGAAACAGAAATCTAGGTATGATTTGAAGCCCAGAAGGACATTGGGACCTTCATTGGGATACGTAGCTTTGAATTATGTTCTGCACAGATGTCTCAGATAAATCGATATACAATGTTATAGGACCTTGTACCTTCGATGATTGAATGTCGAAGAGAACATCCAGGATAAAAGGGATAGTTGGTAGTATTAGGAAGACAGTTTGTAAGTTTAAAAAGAAGAGTGAGTATAAGTGTTGGACCAAAAATTCTTTAGCAATAGGGTTTCGGGTAGAGAGTGAATATGAATGTCAGAACGTGTGAAGAATCAGTCACAATGATGAACTGGGGAAAATATGTAGGAAAGCAGATATCCATAGAGACATTAGGAAATCATGCAAAGTGTAAAGTGAGTGATTGGATTAGACATTTTCAATATGATTGAGTTTCAATATATAATCTTAGGAAAAAAACAAATATGTAGTCCCCAAAAAGATTGACAAGTGGGAGCATTAGGCAGCCTGGACATGGATGTTTTTAGTAATCCATGTTCATTTTCCATTTAGACTTTGGTACAATCATAAGTGTGATGTTTGCATTTTCTGACCAGAATATTACTGTGATAAAATGTATATGTGGATCAGGTAACATGAGTATTTCTTCCACCATTTCTTGGAGCCATATTTTGAAGATGTATAAATTAGTATTGTGGGTAAAAATAGATGTACCCTGTGTCTATGAATATAGAGATAATGCATGAATAGAGCGTAGTGTGAATAAATAATATTACTTGTTCCAACTTTAAATAATGGATTAAATTGATATCTAAAAATATTCAGGAAATCTTATATTGATATACATACATTCATTTCAACCAGTAATACATCTAATGGTAATATTAGGGTTGTGGTTTATCCTGAAGTGTGTGTGAGTTTTGCTTCAAACTGATTATGGAAATCAAATATAATATTTTTGAAAGAAGTCTCATGAAAAGACCAGTCAAGAAACATGGAGGAATACTTGTGTTCTGAAGCAGGAAGTGATTGACATTGAAACAAATGTCTAAAAATTTGTGAACTTGTGGATAAAATATATATCCTACGATGTGCAAACTTGTGGATAAAATATATATCCTACGATGTGCATAAACTGCAGAAATAGTAATGTACCATTGTTGAATAAAAATGAAGGTCAAATTATATGTCATGTCCCATAGGAGTCTACTTGCGTTGATATTAAACTGGGTCAGTTACTCTAGAAATATTAGGATTTGTGTGCAGCTTTCACTGAAGTCAGTTTTCAGTACTAGGAAACAAATATATATTTCAAGTTGATGAATAATTCTGAGAATAATCTTGTGAAAAATCGATTATAAATCTAAATACATCAACATGAATAAATTTAGGGAGTATATATAAGACACATATATTTCATATTTTGAAAAATCTGGAGAGTATATATATATATATATATATATATATATATATACACACAAAACATACACACAGACTATAAAAAGTAGCAATACATATGCTAATCGAAATTCATGATTAAATATATATAATTCACATATGCAAAAATAATTATTTTACTGAACATGGATTTTTGTATAATGTTTTTCTATTAGGAAGCTCACCCATAGGTTGAATTTTCAGTTTCATCTTCCAAGTCACACAACACAAAAAAATTAACCTGTGATACCAGGTAGGATTCTATATGTGCATATAAATATACATGTGCTGAATAGTCTATAGAGAAAGGGAGACAGGAATTCACATATTAGTTAATTTTAAAAACACATGGAGAATTATTTTAACCAAAAATTGACTAGATTTATAACACCTACCCTTTATCATGTAAAAGGCAAGTCCAAATATACACCATGCCTCCACTGAACTGCATGTATTTCTATTTTGTTTTGGTTATTTTTCCTCCATCATATTAGGATTAGTAGTCAGAGTCTAGTAGGGTATGGGTTAGTGTCATGGTTTCAGTATTTTGATTGGAAAATAAGAAAATGAATCCAATGTGTATGCAAATATGTGCCACACAAAAATATTCCCACTCTCATCCAGAACAATGAATTGCCATTACCTTCACCCCAAATAAGACACAATTAGAGGAGAAGAGTTAGAAAATCTGTGAATACATATATGGAATGGAACATAATCAGGAGTTCACAACCTTGGAGGTGGTAGAGGAGTTTCCAAAAGTTAGGGTCAGGGTAAACACTCCACAAACATGGAGCTCTGCTGGCCTAAAAACTTCTTGAGAAACTGTCTCTGAGTTCGGGCACTTGAAATATATGTTGTTGTCAGGAGCTTTAGCTTCATTTGTAGTGAGACCATCAAAGATGGGTCTGCATCTATGTGACCTGGAGAACATGGTTTCTTTTTTTTAATGAACATAAGGGAGCAGTGCTGAATTCTCTCTTTGTAGGTAAACTGTGGCCACTCGGGTCTAAGTGTCTCCCCATGTGGACTGTGAAGCCATTTGGTCATCCTCCACTTTTGGTGGTGTTTCTTGCTGCTGCACTGGGAGTATGGTATTTACTTCACGAAATACAATGAGTTCAACTGGGACAAAATGCTAGAGTGAGTTCTGTCATGTGTGGTGGGTCAGGTTCTCCAGGAGAATGCACCAACAAGTCTTCTATCCAACATAGCTTGTCCCCTTGACCATAGCAACCTGTTTCTTAAAATTGACGTTAAACCTCTCCATATAACGAGATGCCTTTACATATAAGGGTCTGCTGGCTACACTATTTCAGTCACAAGCCATTTGGAAGCCAATGGAAGATCCACATGACCCCACCACAGATATTTTATCACACATCTGCACACCACTGCTCTAGGCCCACTACTCAGCAGGCTCCAACTTACTGGCATCTCTGTTCTACACCATTTTCATAAAACCAAGTCAATTAAGCCACTGTCTGGTACACTCATGATCAGAAACAGGACATCCAAAGATTCTCCAGTGCCACCTGGTCATAGGAATTTCAAATATATCATGGTATTTATCTGGGATTAGGAAGATAGACGGTAGGATTAAAAAGAAGGGTCAGTAAAGGATTTGGACATTAAGTTCTGCTTCTCCAATTTGAGGCGTATTGTCATGCATGGGCGACTCTCATGCCTGGCCTCCAAAAATCCCAACACAATTCATAGCAATACATCTCTAAGGTCATTTCCAAAACTCCGTTTCTAAGGGGAATCACACCAGAGTTCAAGCCCAGGTGGACCCATTCATCTCTTCCAACCGCCACACAAGTGACCACAATTAAAAACAAAACACTCCCACATGGCCCTCATTTTCTTCCATGTAGACACTCATCATAATCCCTTGCTAGAGGTTTCCATGAGGGACACAGTCCAAGACAGTGTCCAAAATAAGCTCCCTTCCCCCTCATTTGCCTAAAGTCAGGGTGGCCTGGGCACCCTTCCTGTGAACCAGGAGTGATCAAATAGGCCTGCCATTAATGCTGCTCTGCTTCTCGAATTTGAGGCCTACTGACTGTGGGGTTTAGATACTTTATGTGAATTGGAGTCATGAGAAAACCCAAGAATCTCTGGGCTTCCCTCTGCAGGGCTTTGAAGAACCCATTTGAGTGAGTCTAGGAGTTGGACGAAAAGTTCTTTAGCAATAAGGTTTTGGTGAGAGAGTAAATGTAAATGTCAGCACATTTGAAGGGTCATTCCCAATGATGAACTGGAGAAAAGGTATTTGAAAGCAGATATCAATGGAGACATTAGGAAATCAGGCAAAGTACAAAGTGAGTGGTAGGATAAGACATTATTAACAGGGTTGAGTTTGAATATATAATCTTAGGAAGAAACAGATATGTAGTCACCAATAGGAATAATATTTGAGAGCATTAGGGAACCAGGACATGGATGTTGTTAGTAATACATGCTCACATTCAATTTAGGCTTTGGTACAGTCATAAGTGTGACCCTTGCATTTTGTGTCAGGAATATTACTGTGATGAAATGTATATGTATATCAGGTGACTAGAGTATTTTTTCCACCATTTCAGAAAGCAATATTTTAAAGACTTATAAATTAGTATTGGGGATACAAATACATAGACCCTGGGTCTATGAATATAGAGATGATGCCTTAATAGACCATACTGTGAATAAATAATATAACAGGTTCCACTTTTAATATTGGATTGAATTGATATCTGAAAATACATAAGAAATTTTATGTTGATATACAATCATTCATTCCAAACAGTTATACATCTAATGGTAATAATAGAGTTATGGTTTATCATGATGGGTGTGTGAGTTTGCCCCAAAAGTGATTATGAAAATCGAAAACAATGTGTTCAGAAAGAAGTCTCATGAAAAAACCAGTCAAGAAAGCTGGAGGAATACATGTGTTCTGAAGCAGGAAGTGATTGAAAGTGAAACAAATGCCTATAAATTTGATAAATTGTGGAAGAAATATATATCGTATGATGTGCATAAAATGAAGAAAAGTAATATACCAGTGTTGAATAAAAATGAACGTCAAAATAGACATCATGGAACATAGGAATCTACTTGCACCGATGTTAAACTGGGTAAGTTACTGTAGAAATATTAGCATTTGTATATACCATTCACTGAATTTAGTTTTCAGTACTAGGAAACAGATATGTAGTTCAGGTGGATGAATATTTCTGAGAATAATCTTGTGAAAAGTTGATTAGAAATCCAAATATATGAACATTAATGAATTTAGGAGTGTATAATAAGACACATATATTTTACATTTTGAAAAATCTGGAGAATATATATATATATATATATATATATATATATATATATATATATATATATACACACACACACACACACAAAACCCACACAGAGCAATTAAAAAGTAGCAATATATATGCCAATCAAAATTCATCGTGAAATTTATATGATCCACATATCCAAAAATATTTATTTTACTGAACATGGATTTATATATAATGTTGTTCAACTAGGAAGCTCCCCCATAGGTTGAATTTTCTGTTCCACAATTTGTATCTGTCAAGTTGGCCACCTCACAAGTACGTACGTGTGATACCAGGTAGGATTCAATATGTGCATATACAAATACATGTGCTTAATAGGCTACAGAGAAAGGGAGACAGGAATTCACATATTTGTTAACTTTAAAAACACACGGAGAACTACTTCAATTAAAAATTGACTAGATTTATAACTCCAAACCTATATATTGCAAAAGGCAAGCCCAACTATACACCACCCCTCCTCTGAACTGCTTGTATTTCTATTCTGTTTGAGTTATTTTTCTCCACCACATTAGGATTAGTAGTCAGAGTCTAGCAATCTATGGGTTAGTGTCAGGGAATCAGTATTTCGAATGGAAAATTGGAAAATGAACACAATGTGTATGCAAATATGTGCTACACAAAAATCTTCCCATTCTCTTCCAGAAAAATTTATTGTAATTAACTCCGCCCCAAGTAATACAGAATTAGAGAAGAAGAGTTAGAAAATCTGTGAATACATATCTGGAATGGAATATGCTCAGGAGTTCACAACCTTGGAGCTGTTAGAGGAGTTTCCCAAAGTAAGGGACACGGTAAACATTTCTCAAATGTGGAGCTCTGGTGCCCTAAAGACTTCTTGGGAAACTGCCTATGTGGTTGGGCACTTGAAATATATATTGTTTTCAGGAGCTTTTGATTTCTTTCTAGTGAGACCATCAAAGCTGGGTCTGCATCTATGTGACCTGGAGGACATGGATTCTTATTTTCCAATGTACATGAGGTAGCAGTGCTGAATTCTCTCTTTGTAGGTAAACTGTGGCCATTGTGGGCTAAGTGTCTCCCTGTGGGGACTGTGAAGCCATTTGGTCATCCTCCAATTTTCATGGTGTTTCTTGCTGCTGCACTGGGACTTTGGTATTTGCTTCACGATATACAAGGAGTTCAAATGGGACACAGTGGTGGAGGGAGTTCTGTCTTGTGCGGTGGGTCAGGGTTCTCAGGAGAATGCACCAAGCAGGCTTCTATTCCTCATAGCTTGCCCCCTTGTCCATAGAAACCTGGTTCTGAACATTGCCCTGAAACCTCTCCATATAACAATATGCCATTTCATTGAACATTCTGCTGGCTGCACCATGTCAGTCACAAGCAATTTGGAAGCTAATGGCAGATTGACATGGCCTCACAAAGATGTTTTATCATACACCTTCCCACCTCTGCTCTAGGCCCACCACTCAGTAGGCTCCAACTTACTGGTATCTCTGTTCTACACCATTTTTATGAATCCCAGTCAATCAAGGCACTGCCTGATAGATTCATGAATGATGTAGGACATCCAAATGTTCCCAGTGCGACCAGGTCATGGGAAATTCAAAAATTTCATGGTATTTATCTAGGCATTTTTCTAGGATGAAGTTGGAGGCACTGTGGGTTTTAATTCATTCGGGAACCATTAAATGGTGAGGATGCTCATTTCAATGAACGCTATCGAGAACTCTCACAGGCAAGACTTTCCAAAGAGTGGCCAAAAGGTCACATGAAGCCAGGCTCATTGAGGTCTACAATGTGAGGTCCATGTTTGTTTTGATTCTCAACTATGGCTGACATGCCTTTAAGAATGAAATCATGTGATATCCTGGCTGAGATTCCCAGTGCTCTGTGGAAAGGTACCCTGGGCCTATATCTCAGTTTCCATGGGCGACTCTCATGCGTGTCCTCCTAAAATCCCAACACAAGTCATGGCAATACTTCTCTGAGGTCAGTTTCAGAACTCACTCTCTAAGGGGAATCACGCCACTGTTCAAGCCCAGGTGGACCCAGTCACCTCTTCCAACCGCCACACAAATGAAAACAATTGAAACCAAAAAAAATCCCACATGGCCCTCATTTTATTTCATATAGACACTGAACATAACCTCTTGCTAGAGGTTTCCATGAGGAGCACAGTACAAGACAGTATCCAAAATAAGCTCCCTTGCCCCTCGTTTGCCTAAAGTTTGAGTGGCCTGGACACCCTTCCTGTGGAACAGGAGTGATCCAATAGGCCTGCATTTAATACTGCTCCACTTCTCCAATTTCAGGCCTACTGACTGTGGGATTTAGATTATTTATGTGTATTGGAGTCATGATAAAACCCAAGCACCAATGGGCTAGCCTCTGCAGGGCTTTAAAGAACTCATTAGACCCAAAGGATCCTTATTCTCACTTGATGGAGTTCAGGAAACTTACAGAGAAAGACAAGAGAATTCACCAACAATGACTGCTCTTTTGGCCATTTTGGTGTTGTATGCATACATGGGATCTTTCTTTACATCCATCAGGTGCTGACAATCTAAGCCACAGCCTCACACTGGGCCAAGAGCCTGATTCAGACACATCCCTTTCCAAAGCAATTAAGCAAAGAGACACAGGTGATGCCCATTCATTTCCATTTGAAAACGGTTTTCTTCAGGCTTCACAAACGGGTTGGCCTGAGGCAAAGTCCTTCCTGACTCAGGGGAAAAGAACAATTGTTAAGCAAAAGGCCCAACCACGGTTTCTCCACTGAGATGTTAGTAGTCACACTGATATCTGAGTTTTCTGAGATGCTCGCCATTCCCTTCAGCTATCCAGTATATGGCCATGTGACAGAGCTTGGTGGTGGTACATATCTTGGACACAAAACCATGAGCCTATTCTGGAGAGTGGCCAGAATTCAGGAAGAAAACTGGAACTTAGGAAGATAGCAGGTGTTACCCATTGATTATGCAAGCCCTGGTCCATTCATTAATTGGGCAGGATGAATGCTCAGAAGCTTTCTAATAGACAGGACACATCCACTGATGCATTCTTTTTTTCTAGTGTCTACAACCACGGACACAGTGAGATACACAGACATAGAAACACACGCCCTGTGAAACGACTTAGTAGAAACATTTCACTCCAAACCACAAAACCGTCTTTCCTACCTATTTTCAGAACATGAGACAAAACCACAAACCCACACCAACACCCAAAAAGGCACCTGCTTCCCTCAAGTAGGTCTGTGACTATCCAGAGTGTCCTCTGACTTCTGGACCATACTATGTTCTCCCAAAATGGCCTGTCCTTTATCAGATCTGGTCTCCTTGGTCAACTCTGTGAAGTTGTCAGGAGCTAGTGGTGAGCCACTACCTGCTTTCTCAGGAATGGCCCCTCTTCAGAGCTTTTCTGGTATTTGGCCATTCTCACATCAGTAGGTACCAAGAAAGATTGACTCTGTCCTTGGTAAATCCAAACAAGTGAGCCCACAGGGACTGGGACTGAGACTGGCTTGGATGCCTGGCTTCCTGGATCCCATGTTCAGAGAGTTCCATCACCACTGAAGTGAGGTGAGGTCACTTCCTTCAGGAACTGAATGAGTTCACTGGCTTGGCAACAACTTTGTCCTAACAGTTGCTTCCAAGGGTCACATGAGATGGTGGCTGCCCCATCTTCCTGTGACACTTTCACAAGTTAGATTGGTATATCAACCATAGGAACCTGGGAACAGCTCTCCACAGAGGCCTGGTTTGGTTCATCTTCTCTACATTAGGACGAGAGAGGCTGATTTGGACACAACCCTTCATCCTGGCCAGGTTGTTTGTCATGTAAGATGACTTTTACTCTCCCAGGTCCTTCATAGCTGCCTACGTCTTCTCCAGAGGACATTTCTGCATGGACCTTTGAGGTTCTCAGCAGGTGGAAGATCCACTACATTCCTGTATTGTAAGACTAACTCTGTCCCTCCTCTCTGTAATGTTAGTTTGAGGGGAAAGTGTACGGTTAGTGTTAATAACATTTTCGATTTGGGTTAGGAATCATTCTGCTGGATAAATAATGGTATTGGGAACCTGTGATATGTATGAGAATATATAGGTGAAATACATGTATGAAAACAGAAATCTAGGTAAGTTTTGAAGCCCAGAAGAGAATTGGGCCCTTGATTGGGATACTTAGCTTTGAATTAGGTTCTGCACAGATGTGTCAGATTAATAAATATTCAATGGCCTAGGACCTTGTACCTTGGATGATTGAATGTAGAAGAGAACATCCAGTCAAAAAGGGATAGTCTGTAGTGAAAGGTTAATAAAATAGGTACTTGTCACTTCCTGTTTCTCTGTATGCTTAACAAAACACTTTTGAAATCTTGAGAACTCTTTGCTAATCTTGTTCCCAGAATGTGCTCTCCCCAACTGCCAAACTGCAGAATGTACTCCCTCACCCGTGTGCACGCACACTGCCCACTCACCCGGACCCATCAATAAACTTTCCTCCCTGCCCTCTCCAAGAAAATTATATAAACTCTGCTTAAGGTGTTCTCAGGGCTCTCATCTCTTTTCAATTGAGCTCTGAGCCCCAGCATGCTGGACCCCCAATAAACCCTTTGCTGTTGCATGTGACAATCTCTTTGTGGTCTCTTCCTCCAAGGCTTGCCCGACCTTTTCATATGGAGGTTCCACTGAAATCCAGCAGCGGCGAATGTGAGACCCCATGTGTCGTGGCTTTCATTATTTGTGTATATTTCATTATGGGACAGAGCACTTCAATGCCTCTGTCCCTGACCATTGATCACTGGCCCAAAGTCCACATAAGGGCTCAGAATCTTTTTTATTTAGTAAAACACTGGACCTGGAAGACGCTCTGTGCCTCAGAATGACCCACCTTTCGAGTCGGATGGCCTCTAGAAGGATCTTTCTACTTCCCACTAATTTAAAAAGTTAGAGATATTGTCTTTTAGCCAGGGCCACATAGCCATCTGGATCATTCCGCCATATATCTTAACTTTGCAGGACCTCTGCAATTCTCCTCCTCCATGGGTGAAGCCTTTCCTTACCGCTGCCCCTGCTCCTACTCCTTAACCCATGATCTCTCAAACCCTCTGCTCTTCTTCCTTCTCCACCCTCTGTTCTCCCTGAGTCACAAGATTTGACTCTACTGGATTCTCCTCCCCCTCCTTATCCCCTGCCCTCTTCCCCCAATCCCCAACACCCTCTAAGTGATTCCCCTGCTGCTGACTCAGCCTCTCTGCAATTGGAGGAGCACAGCACCCTCCAGATAGCTCCCCAGTGGCACACACAGCCCTCCCTTCCCTTGAGGAAGCTGGCCTGGCTATAGGAACTCGCCAGCAGTGAATAGTTGAAAACACTGGAACTCCCATGATGCTCCCCCTCCATCCCTATGGGCCAAAGATTGACGACGGCCATGGGGGAAAAAATGCAAGCCTACCAGTTTTGGCCATTCTCCTCTTCAGACGTACATAATTGGAAATATAACAATCCCCCTTTTTCTGAGCACCCCACCTGGCACACAGGTCTGGTTGAGTCATTGATGTTTTCACACTAGCCTACTTGAGATGACTGCCAACAACTCATAGGGACTGTCTTCATGACAGGGGATCAAAATAGAATACTCCTGGAAGCTGGAAAAAAATATCCTCTGACCAGATGCGTGACTGACACAACTTCCCAAGATAATCAAAGCCAGCTTTCCTTTGAACCAACCCAACAGTGGCCCCCAAATCTTTGAACGTAGGGAGCATCTGTTCACTTATCACCGGGCTCTAATAGTGGGTTTCCGTGCGGCCGCTAGGCGACCAACTAATTAGGCCAAGGTAAGAGAGATTATTCAAGGGCCTGAAGAACCTCTCTCTATGTTTCTAGAGAGAATTATGGAGGCATATAGAAGATATACTCCTTTCAATCCTCAGGCAGAGGATCAAAAGTCATCTGTCACAATGGCCTTTATTGGGCAAGCTGCCCCGGATATTAAAAGAAAGTTAAAATGCTTAGATGGATTACAAGATATGACTTTGAGAGATTTAGTCAGAGAAGCCGAAAAGGTATACTTTAAGAGAGAAACTGAGGAAGAGAAGGGAACAAAGGGAGGATAAAAGAAACAAAAGACAGACTAAGGCGCTGACTAAGGTCCTGGTCACAACAACAAATAGGCCAGAAATTAAGAAACAGGGAGACAGGAAGGGATACCTGGGCCCACGCCAGAGGCCACTCCTTGCCTCAGATCACTGTGCCTACTGTAAAAAAAAGGACACTGGGCCAAAGATTTCCCTAGAAAGAGACAGCCACTCCTGCCAGCCATTCTGACTCTTGAGGATGACTCCAAAAGTCGGGGCTAACATCCCCTCCCGGAGCTCAGGGTAACTTTTGAAGTGTAGGGGACCCCAGTAAACTTTGAAGTGGATACAGGGGCAATATACTCAGCCCTTAAGGCCCCATTGGGCTATCTATCAAATAAAAGGTCTCTAGTTCAAGGGGCAAATGGCAGTAAGTATCGGGCTTGGACAACTAAGAGGACCATGGACCTGGGAAAAGGAAAATCCATCAATCCTTCCTAGTAATCACAGAATGCCTGGCCCCATTGATGGGCAGAGATCTGCTCACCAAGCTCTGGGCCAAAATAACTTTTAACCCTGAAGGAAACCAAGTGGGATTTCTAAATCCTTCAGTAAAAACTCCTATAGTCATGGCTCTAACTATGTCAGTAGAAAATGTACATCAACTCACTCAACTTTGTTCAAAGAAACTGCAGGCATTCCTGAAGGATCAAGAACAGAGTTTTCCACTAACCAAATCACAGCAAAAGGACTTAATGGGTAACAAAAGCCTGTCGGGTCCATCAATTGGTTTATGCTTACCCTTCCAAGCTTCCTGGAGGAAAGCACCTAGGAGGAAAAAGACCAGGACAATTCTGGGAAGTGAACTTTACTGAAATTAAGCATGCAAGGTATGGACTTAAATATCTCCTAGTCTTTGTAGATACATTTTCAGGATGGATTAAAGCCTTCCCCAGCATAAAAAAAGAAAGAAAGAAAAAAAGAAAGAAAGAAAGAAAGAAAGAAAGAAAGAAAGAAAGAAAGAAAGAAAGAAACAGCACAAATGGTGGTCAAGAAGATCCTGGAAGATTTTTTTCCAAGATAAGACCTGCCTAAGGTAACAGAGTCTGATAATGGACCTGCATTCATGACCCAGGTACGTTAGGGGTTAGCCAGTACCCTGGGGATTACATTGTGCTTATAGACCACAGAGTGCAGGACAGGTAGCATGAATGAATAGAACCATTAAAGAGACCTTAATGAAATTAAGCTTAGAGACCGACATAAAAGATTGGACAATGCTTCTGCCTTATGCAATGTTTTATGCAAGAAATTCTCTCTCTGTTTCTTTGTGTAACCTCACCCACTATGAAATTCCCTATGGGGCCCCTATTCCAGTAAGGGACCTAACCCCAACTCTAAGACCTAACGATCCCTTCCACACCACCATGCTTGACAGACTTACAGCTGTTGAAAGAACTCAGCGATACCTGTGAAAACAGCTGGCCACTGCCTACCAACCTGGAGATGAGGGGACTCCACATCAATATCAAGTAGGAGACTTTGTCTATGTAAGACAACATCAGGTGTCATCCCTGGAACCCCACTGGAAAGGACCATACCAGGTTCTACTTATAACACCTACAGTGGTAAAGGTAGACAGAATCACTTCCTGGATCCTGGCCTCTCATCTCAAGCCTGCACCCTGTCCAGACTCTGCCTGGAAACTGGAAGAGACTGGTAACCCTTTCAAATTGTGTATTCGCCAGGTGGATGAAGCTATAGAGTCTCTCCTTGACCACCAGTAGTTCTAACCCTCATCAGCCCTTTCAGCAGCGATGGCTGATCACAAATCCTACTGGAGAAGAAGTATAATCTATCTCACATATAGCCCACTTTGGGACCTGGTGGCCATTTCTCCACCCAGACATTTGTTAGCTGGCTATAGGTCTTTCCTATTAGGATATACCTGATGAAGAGGATCCCACTAAAATTCCATTAAATACCTTTTGTACCATAAATAATGGAAACAAACATTATGGATGTCGGGACAGGTAAGCCAGGTGCAGGTTGGCTAGCCTAGATTACTATGTTTGCCCGGCAGACAATCAAAGCCACAAACAGCAACAGCTGTGTGGAGGAAAAGCCAATTTCTTCTGTAAGTCATGGGGATGTGAGCATACAGGGGCTTCCTGATGGAACCCGAACTCCTCATCAAATTCTGTACACAGCATTGGCCATATGACCAATTAGATAACCAAAACCCATGGCCCCCAGAGGGGTCTCTAGATCCTCAAATACTGTGTGACCTTTTTAACTTCTGCAAGTGCTCAAAAGGGTAAAAGGAGATTCCCCTATGTGGAGGCCTTTTCCCTCCTTCGCTCACATCCTGAACTATGCTTCTCCAATAGATCCTCACCCTCAGCCTTCTTCTCCAGACTATCTGCTGTCACTCCAAACTCAGCAACCTGATTTCTTCCCTTCAATTACTAGATCAAAAACCCAAACCAACACCGGTTCTCAGACCATTGCCCCCTGGCTGAGAAGCAGGTACTGAGGTACCCCTCCACCGACTCACTCCTCTCTTCTCTTGTCACTGCCCGCACTGGGTCCCACCAGGTCCTCTTTCCAGCTAACCCATAGCTGAAGCCAGCTGAGGAGAGCCCTCAGACCCTTATCCAAATGTAATGAAAATGGCCTTTAAAGTTGCTCTTTCATCACTGAAAACAGGTTACTAAAAATTTAAAGTCCCTCACAGGCTTTGTGGATACTCACTCCCTTCTTCCCCTCTGCTCTACCTGTTCTACTGCTCAAGTTTTGTTGCTAGGAATATCCCAAACCCCTTTCCCATTATTCTTTTACATCTCTCCTTTCTCATTCTCAGATCCATGAAGCTGCTCTACGCCCCGACTTCTCTGTCTCCCCCCTCTGTACCAGGCCCACAGAAAAGTTTTCACTGACCTTCTCCAGGAGTCTTCACCATGGCTGACTTTAGGACTTTCAGCAAAAAAGTCCCTATAAACGATTTCAGTGTAGATAACCTTCCTCTTTTAATGTTGCCCTTTTCCACTTGGCCACTGGCTAAAAATAATCAGCACTCCTAAGCTAGACACCCCCTTACTAGTTTTTCACAAAATATGTGAACAATTCCTCTGGCCTTGAACTGGGGCTTCACAGAGATGGCAATATTTCTAAGATAAAGAAGTTACCATCTGGGCTCCATGGTAACAGCTGGCAGGGGGAAAAAAAGAAAGGGAAGTAAAAGCTCTCCACCACCCAGTTGTCCTTGAAAAGTTAACTTGCCCAGAACAGAGAAAAAAAAACAGAAACAAAAACAGCTTTTTGTGAACTTTTGCAGAGTGTGATCTTCTGAGCCACTTCTCTTACATGTTGGGTACAAAATTCTGAAACTACCTAAACTTGGAATTCAGAAGATTAATTGATTACAACCGAAGCAATGCCCTCTGAATCTGGGTGCAACCAAATAGGACTGTTTCACTGTCTTTGGTGCTATCTTAGGTGCCTTGCCTTGTCCGTCCCTACAACAGTATAATTCTATATACTAAAACATTGTTGATGTTTTCATGAAATGAAAAACGGATGTGATTAATTGTGTAATGGTGCATATGTTACCCAGAATGCTCTATCATGACGCAGGTTCATTTGAAGATCGAATAGGTGGGACATACAACCCGGTTTCACTGGGAACATATGTCCCTCACTTTAGCCATCCTATAAAGAATAGGAGTTGCCACAAGGGTGGGCACAGGAACCACTGCCCTGGTCCATGGGACACAACAAATGACCCAGTTAGAAGCAGAAATAGACCAAAACTTAAATATATTAGAAACCTCCATAACAGCTTTGCAGGAATCTTTAACCTCTCTCTCTGAAGTTCTTTTACAGAACAGTTGAGGGTTGGACCTCCTCTTCATGAGTGAAAGGGACCTTTGTGCTGCATTGAGGGAAGAATGTTGTGTGAAGTTGTCAGAAGCCAGTGGTGAGCTACTACCTGCTTTATCAGGAAAGGCCCCTCTTCTTAGCTTTCCTGTCTTTTGGCCATCCTCACATCAGTAGGTACCAAGAAAGACAGACTCTGTCCTTGGTAAATCCAAAAAAAGTGAGACCACTGGGACTGGGACTGGGACTGGGACTGGTTGTCCTTGCCTGGCTTTCTGAATTCCACGTTTAGAGAGTTCCATCACCCAGGACGTTATGTGAGGTAACCTCAATCAGGAAGTGAATGAAGTCACTCCCTTGGCAACCACTTTGTCTTAAGAGTTGCTTCCAAGGGTCCCATGAGATGGAGGGTGCCCCTACTTCCTGTGAAATTTTCACACGTTGGAATGGTATATCAACCATAGGCACCCGAGAACAGCTCTCCACACAGGCCTGGTTTGGTCAATCTTCTCTACATTAAGATGAAAGAGGCTGATAAAGACACATCCCTTCATTCTGACCAGGTTGTTTACCATGGAAGTTGAGTTTTCCTCTCTCTGGTCCTTCATAGCTGCCTACAACTTCTCCAGAAATCATTTCTGCATGGTCCTTTGAGGATCTCAGCAGGTTGAAGATCCCCTACATTCCTGTAGTGTAAGACCAACTTTTTCGCTGCTATTCTGTAAAGTTACATTGAGGGAACAGTGTATGGTTAGGGTAATAACAGGTTTTATTTGGGATAGGAATCATTCTGCTGGATGAATAATGGTATTGGGAACCTGTGATATTTACAAGAATATATAGGTGAAATATAAGTATAAAAACAGAAATCTAGGTAAGATTTGAAGCCCAGAAGAGCATTGGGCCCTTGATTGGGATACTTAGCTTTTAAATATCTTCTAAACAGATGTCTCAGATAAATCGATATACAATGGCATAGGACCTTGAAAATTGGATGATTGAATGTAGAAGAAAACATCCACTCATATAGGCATAGTTGGTAGGATTAGGAAGATAGTCAGTAGGTTTAGGAAGAAAAGTGAGTATAGGATTTGGACAAAAAGTTCTTTAGCAATAGGGTTTGCGGTAGAGAGTGAATGTAAATGTCACCACATGTGAAAAGTCAGACACAATGATGAACTGGGGAAAATATATGGGGAAGCAGATATCAATGGAGATATTAAGAAATCAGGCAAAGTATAAATTGAGTGATAGGATTAGACATTTTCAACAGGGTAGAGGTTGAGTATAAAATCTTAGAAAGAATCAAATATTTAGTCACCAATAGGATTGACATTTGAGAGAATTAGGCAATCTGGACATGGATATTGTTAGTAATCCATGCACACTTTCCATTTAGGCTTTGGCACAGTCATAAGTGTGAACTTTGCATTTTGTTTCCAGAATATTACTGTGATAAAGTGCATATGTAGATCAGGTGACATGAGTATTTCTTCCACCATTTCTGTGGGCAATATTTTGAAGGTGTATAAATTAGTATAGGGTGTACAAATAGGTGTTCCCTGTGTCTAGGAATATAGATAAAATGAATGAATAGACCATACTGTGAATAAATAATATTACTGGTTCCAACTTTAAATATTGGATTGAATTGATATTTACAAATTTACAGGAAATCTTATATTGAGATACATACATTCATTACAACCATTTATACATCTAATGGTAATATTAGGTTTATGGTTTATCATGAAGAGTGTGTGAGTTTTGCTTTAAAAGTGATTATTGAAATCTAAAATAAAATGAAGTATCATGAAAAGACCAGTCAAAAAACATAGAGGAATACTTGTGTACTGAAGCAAGAAGTGATTAAAAGTGAAACAAAAGCCTATCAATTTGCAAAATTGTGAATGAAATATATATCCTATGATGTGCATAAACTGAAGAAATAGTCATGTAACAGTGTTGAATAAAAATGAAGGTCAAAATACACATCATGTCCCATAGGAATCTACTTGCATTGATGTTAAAGTGGGTCAGTTACTGTAGAAAAATTAGGACTTCTATGCACCATTCACTGAATTTTGATTTCAGTACTAGGATACAATATGTATTTAAGGTGGATGAATATTTCTGAAAATAACTTTGTGAACATTTGGTTATAAATCCACATTCATGAATATGAATGCATTTAGGGATTGTATAATAAGACACATATATTTTACATTCTGAAAAATCTGGAGAGTGTGTGTGTGTATGTATATATATATATATATATATATATATATATATATATATATATATATATAGAAAGAGAGAGAGAGAGAGAGAGAGAGAGAGAGAGAGGCATTAAAAGGTAGCAATATATATGCCAATCGAAATTCATCATGAAATATATAACATCCACAGATCCAAAACTATTCATTTTACTGAACATGGATTTATGTATTATATTGTTCAACTAGGAAGCTCACCCATAGTTTTAATTTTCAATTCCAACAACGTTTAGGAGGAGTGACCTCTTCTAAAAATTTGTATCTGCCAAGTCAGCCATCTAACAAAAATGTACATGTGATACCAGGTAGGATTCTATATGTACATACAAAAATACATGTGCTGAATAGGCTACAGATAAAGGGAGATAGGAATTCACATATTTGTTAACTATAAAACACATGGAGAACTATTTCAATTTAAAATTGACTAGATTTATAACACCTACCCTTTATCATGCAAAAGGTAAATCCAACTATACACCATGCCTCTCTAAACTGCTTGTATTTCTATTCTGTTTGGGTTCTTTTTCTCCATCACTTTAGGATTGCTGCAATCTGGCTGGGCACAATTCAGGAGCCACTTGTCAAAAGAAACTAACCTTACTTTTAGAACCACACATGACTAAAAATTAGCTCCTCGGGAAAAACCCTCAGAGCCCAACTGCCACTACTGGCTTCCCACAAGCTCTCAACCTCCACACTCCTTCTCTTGAGGTCGATTGGCTGGGTCGTTTGGGCAGAGCCCAAAAAGTCCCACAATGAGCACCTCCGTTGTCTGAAAGGGTGGGGAAACAGCCCAATGGCATTACCACAGAGGAGCCAATCAGCTAGATATTGCTGGGGCTGCTGTGAGCCAATCATCAGCTTGCAGTCTGAAAGGGTGGGGGAACTGCTCAATGAGCATCTCCAATGAGCATCACCGCAGAGGAGCCAATTAGCTTGATGTTGCTGGGGCCGCTGTTAGCCAATCATCAGCTGGCAGTCTGAAAGTTTGTTTGGCCCCTTGGGCTGTGCCTCTCAACACCTCCTCCTCTCTGTTTAAACAACAAGCATGCGGCTTAGGGACCATGCCTGCCTTAGGTTGTCCAATAGTACATATGGTGCTTACCCATTATCGAATGAGCTGACCTCAAGGTATCAGCCTCCAGTCTTAGATTGGTACCATTGCAATTGGATCTTACCCGTCACTAGCTACAGGTCCAGTATACAGTCACACCTGTGGAGAGGTCTTTGTACCAGCGGGGGGTGAGGTTCTTTGTCTCACCTCTGTTGGCCCCCAAATTTTAGCTGAACGACCATGACAGCAGAAGGGAGGAAGATACACCAAGCCAATTGATGGCTCCTTTTGGAAAAATTGTACCACCGATGACATCATCAGCAAAAATACCCCAACACTACCACAAGTCAATTCACCAACATATTGTTCACAATGCATGCAGGTGAGTTCACAATGCATACAGGTGATACATAGTCCAGGCAAGTTCTGCAAGCAGTTCAGTGATGGCTATTGCAGAAGCTGTAGATTGGTTTTATCTTTGTCTTTACAGGCACTGGGATGAAGATAGGAATTTTGGCAATAATGGCCAAAGAAAAATTATGTAACATTCCAGAAGGTACTAAAAGAAAACAATTTTCTTAACAATTTACATTGTCTTGAAGAGAATTATTAAATATAATGAAAAGAAAAGGTGAAAGTAAACAAACAGATCTGTTAACCTCCTTTTTTGTACACATTTTAAAACAATCCTCAACAGGTGTTTACCCAATTTAAATTAAAACATTTACATCAAGTGTATAAAAATATATTTGGATCCATTTTTTCATGAGCGCTCATCATATATGATATATGGACATACGTACATTCAAACATATAACAAAAAACACAAGTGTGCACACGTAATATAATACATACAACACATAACATAAGAGTAAAGGCCTTATAACATTTTACAGGTGAAATCTCCATTGCAATGTCTAAAAACTCTATAGTCCAAAAATAGAACTGATCAGCAAAACATTAACCTAGGTTTGTATGAGCTCAAAAAACAAAATAGAACTTCATGACATGGGAAAGGGTAATAATAAAATAGATATTGAAAAAAGCATCCTGGATTTGTCACAGATGTAAGAATAGCCAAACTGGAGTTCTGGATATCAGCTGTTATGGATTTGAGCCAAATCATATTCTTTTAATCTGTAGAAATCGCTTTAGTTAGTCTCTCTGGAATCCAAATCGGCTGCTGTTCTCCCTGTGGAAACACACAAACAGACCTCCAACTCCAGACAATTACTGGGTCAGGACATTTCCATTGTCCTGTTAGAATATCCTTCCAAAGTACCTTGGGCTTATGTACATTTTTTGGACACATATGCCTTTCCACAGGACTAAGCCCTGATGAATCCAAATTTCCAAAGTTTAGAGTAAAAAGGGTTATTTTAAGTTTATCTTTGGGGAATATATACCACTTCCCAATTCCTTTTTTTTCGTTTAATTAGTATGTTTTAATAGTTTGATGAGCTCATTTAACTATGCCTTGTCCCTGCGGATTGTATGGGATTCCTGTTATATGAGTAATGCAAAATGATGAGCAAAATTCTTTAAAAGAGGTAAAAGTATAACCAGGGGCAACATCTGTTTTTAACTGTTTTGGAATGCCCACAGTGGCAAAATTTTGTAAGCAATGAGCTATAACATCTTTAGTTTTTTTTCTCCGGCATGAAGGGAGTCCATCAAAAATTCAGAAGAAGTATCAATTGTAACATGCAAATATTTTAATTTTCCAAATTCTGGCAAGTTTGTGACGTCCATCTGCCAAATATGGTTAGGTATCAATCCTCTAGGATTGACTCCAAGATTAACTTGTGGTAAAATGGTCACACAATTTTGACATTGTTTTATTATTTGTCTAGCTTGTTCCTTAGTTATTTTAAAGCGCTTATGTATAGTATTAGCATTGACATGGAACTTTTTATGAAAATTTGTAGCTTCTTCTACTGTAGAGAAAATATGTATGTCATGCGTAGTTTTATCTGCTAAATCATTACCCAAACTAAGGGCTCCAGGCAATCCTGTATATGTCCTGATATGCCCTATAAAGGACGGATCTTTTCTGTCCCAGATTAGACTTTGTATAGTGGAAAGAAAAGAGAAAACAGGAGAGGAAGGGGAAATTTGTTTCTTCCTAAGATTATATATTCAAACTCAACCCTGTTGAAAATGCATAATCATATCACTCACTTTATACTTTGCCTGATTTCATAATGTCTCTAAAGATATGTGGTTTCCTGCATATTTTCACCAGTTCACCATTGTGACTGACCCTTCACATGAACTTATGTTCACTTTCACTCTCTAACCACAACCCTAATGCTCCAGAACTTTTGTTCCAAATCCTATACTCACTCTTCTTCCTAAACCAACTCTGTACCTAATTCTACCTACTATCCGTTTTTGACTGGATGTTCTCTTCAACATTCAATCATCCAAGCTACAAGGTCCGATGCCATTGTATATCTATTTATCTGAGACATCTGTACACAATGTAAGTCAAAGTTAAGTATCCCAATCAAGGGCCCAATGCCCTTCTGGGCTTCAAAATTACCTAGATTTCGGTTTTCATTCATATATTTAACCTCTATATTTTTATAAATATCTCAGGTTCCCAATACCATTATTCATCCCGCAGGATTATTCCTAACTCAAATCAAACATTTTATTAGCCCTAAGAATACACTGTTCTATCAACCTAAATTTAAAGAAAAGCAGGGAAAGAGTTGGTCTTACAATACAGGAATGTAGGGGAATCTTCCACCTGCTGAGAACCTCCAAAGTCCATGCAGAAATGAATCCTGGAGAAGATATAGTCAGCTATGAAGGATCTGCGAGAGCAAAAGTCATCTTCCATGGCAATCACCCTGGTCAGGATGAAGGGATGTGTCTGAATCAGCCTCTCTCTTCTTAATGTAGAGGAGATTGACCAAACCAGGCCTGTGTGGATAGCTATTCCCGGGTTCCTAAGGTTGACATACCATTCTAACTTGTGAAAGTTTCAAAGGAAGTAGGGGAAGCCTCCATCTAATGGGACACTTGGAAGCAACTATTAGGACAAAATGGTTTACAAGGCAGTGAATTTATTCAGTTCCTGAAGGGAGTGACCTCACCTCACTTTCTTGGTGATGGATCTCTCTGAACTTGGGGTACTGGAAACCAGGCACATAGAGCCAGTCCCAGTCCCAGTCCCAATGGGCTCACTTGTTTGGATTTACCAAGGACAGAGTCAGTCTTTCTTTGTACCTACTGATGTTAGGATGGCAAAAGCAAGGAGAGCTCGGAAGAAGGGCCTTTCCTGAGAAAGCAGGTAGTGGCTAAACACTAGCTTCTGACAACTTAACAGAGTTGGTCAAGGAGAACAGACCTGAGACAGGACAGGACTTTTCAGGGGAAAATTGTATGGCCCACCAGTCAGAGGACACTCCCTAGAGTCACAGACCTACTTGGGGGAAGGAGGTGCCAATATGGGTGTGGTTTTGGGTTTATGATTTTGTCTCATGTTCTGAGAATAGGTAGGAAAGGTGGTTTGTTTTTTGTGGTTGAACTGTTTCTAGTAAGACGTTTGACAAGGCGAGTGTTTCTATGTCTGTGTATCCCACTATGTCCGTGGTTGTAGACATTAGAAAAGAGAATGCATCAATGGATTTGTCCTGTCTTGTAGAAAGCTTCCCAGCATTCATCCTGCCCAATTAATGAATGGATTGCAGCTTTCCTTAAGGATGGGCAACACCAACGATCTTAGTAATTTCCAATTTTCTTTCTGAATTCTGGCCAATCTCCAGAATAGGCTCATGGTTTTGTGTCCAAGATATGTACCACCTCCAAGCTCTGTGACATGGCCATGTACTGGATAGATGAAGGGAATGGCGAGCATCTCAGAAAACACAGATATCAGTGTGACCAGTAAACTCTCAGTGGAGAAACCCTTCTTTGAGCCTTTTGCTTACATAATGTTCTGTTGCCTTGAATGTCAAGAAGTTCTTTGTTTCGGACCACCCCTTTGTGAAGCCTGAAGAAAACAGTTTTCAGATGGAAATGAATGGGCATAACCTGTGGCTCTTTGCTTAATTGCTTTGGAAATGGATGTGTCTGAATCCAACTCTATGCCCTGTGTGAGGCTGTGTCTTAGATTCTCTGCAACTGATAGATCTAAAGAAAGATCCCATGTGTGCATCCAAAACCAAAATGGCCAAAAGAGCAGTCATTGTGGGTGAAGTTTCTCTCCATCCTCTGTTAGGTTCTTGACGTCCATCAAGTGAGAATTGGGATCCTTTGGGTCAAATGAGTTTTTCAAAGCACTGCAGATGTGGTTGGGTTTTCTTATGACTGAAATTCACATAAAGAATCTACACCTGACAGTCAGTAGGCCTCAAATTGCAGAAGAAGATCAGTATTAATGGCAGGTGTATTTGATCAATCCTGGTTCACTGGAAGGGTTTCCAGGCCACCCTGACTTTAGGCAAATTAGCGGCAAGGGAGCATGTTTTGGACACTGTCTTGGGCTATGCCCCTCATGGAAACGTCCAGCCAGAGGTTATGATGAGTGTCTATATGGAAGAAGATGAGGGCCATTGGGGAGTGTTTTGGTTTTAATTGTGGTCATTTGTGTGGCATTTGGAAGAGATGACTGGGTCCACCTGGGCTTGAACTCTGGTGTGATTCCCCTTAGAGACTGAGTTCTGGAACTGAGCTCAGAGAAGTATTGCCATTAATTGTGTTGGGATTTTATGAGACCACGCATAAGAGTCGCCCTTTAAACTGAGATCTAGCATTGAAGTGCTCTGTCCCATAATGAAAGATCCACAAACAGTGAAAGCAACGACACATGAAACAGACAAGACAAGACAATAAAGACAGGCAATGGACGTCCAACACTGAGATCAGGACTGAGTAGCCGGCAATAACCAATGGGCTGGCAATACCGAATCCAAAACAAAATATCACTGAGTCGAGGAATCTATTATAACTAAATTTCCCAAGTCCTCTGGGGCGTCCTCCAGGAACGTGGCCTGTGGCTCTGTGACACGTCTGTCAGCCACTGTCGGAGAGAGCTCACACTCTTCATCAATAGCCATTTTTCCAAGTCCTAACCTGAAACCTGAAACCAGGAATAGGAGACTTACTTACCCCAAGAGTAGCCCGTTGGGGTCTCTCATCCGCCGCTGCCAGACATCAGTGGAAACTTCATGTGTAAAGGTCGGGCGTGCATTGGAGGAAGAGACCACCAAGAAACTGACTCATGAAACAGCAAAGGGTTTATTGGAGTTCCAGCATGCTGGGGCTCAGAGCTCACTTGAATACAGCAGAGAGCCCTGAGAAGAGCTTGAGCAGAGCTTATATACTTTCCTTGCCGAGGGGCAAGGAGGGAAGTTTATTGATGGGTCAGTGGGAGTGGGCAGTTTGCATGCAACCAGGTGAGAGAGTAAATTCTGCAGTTTGAAAACTGGGGACAGCACATTCTGGGAACAAGATTAGCAAACAGTTCTCAAGATTTCAACAGTGTTTTGTTAAGCATAGAGAAAAACAGGAAGTGACAAGTACCTATTTAATTAACCATTCAATAACAACTATACCTTTTTAAATGGATGTTCTCATCTACATTCAATCTTCCAAGGTACAGGGTCCTATGACATTGTATATCAATTTACCTGAGACATCTGTGCAGAACGTAATTCAACGCTAAGTATCCCAATAAAGGACCCAATGCCATTCTGGGATTCAAATCTTACTTAGATTTCTGTTTTCCTACATATATTTCAACTATATAGTCTTATACATATCGCAGCTTCTCAATAGAATTATTCATAAACAGAATGATTCCTAACCCAAATCAAACATGTTATTAACCCTAACCCTACAGTGTTCCCTCAATCTAACTTTAAAGAAGAGCACGGACAGAGTTGGTCTTATAATACAGGAATGTAGGGGATCTTTCACCTGCTGAGAACCTCAAAGGTCCATGGAGAAATAAGCCATGGAGAAGATGTAGGCAGCTATGAAGGACCTGAGAGAGCAAAAGTCATCTTCCATGGCAAACAACCTGGTCAGGATGAAGGGATGTCTCTGAATCTGCCACTCACACCCTGTGAACTGCGCCACTTCACAGGTGAATAACGAGTTAGAACGACAAAAAATTATCTTGTTAGGATCTTACAGAAAAATGGGTGTGCACCGAAACCTAGAAGAATGATTTCCACCAATGAGGTCTGGTAATTGAGTCTCAAACACGAGCCAAATGTGCGACCGGAGATCCGGGCTGACAAATCTGTGTGGCCTGCCCCGTGGCTAGAGACAGCAGGGCACCACCTAGAAGCGACCAGCCGGCAGGGAGAAACGTTGCTGCAGATTCTGTGGAATCCTGCTGGCTGACCTCCAACTGAGCCCCGGGCTGAGTTTGGGATTTCAAACGGGGAAGGAAGTGCTACAGTTCTATCCCCCCACAATAAAAACTCCACCAAGGAAACCAACGGTCACCATCTTGGAGAGCAGAAGTAACCACCGCCACTCTCCAACAGATTGCAACAATAAAACAGGTTTGTGTTACTCAGCTCATCTCCCATACAGCAGGGAATTCACATAAAATCTCTCTTAGGCTTTCCATTGGAGAGATTATCAGAGAGAGCCTGCATAAAGACGTCGGGAAAACTAGAGGCACCTGACCTTCAACTTCCCCTCCCATCAGCGGCGAAAACGAAACCTGTCTAGCCAGAGCTGGGAGAGGGGCAAGAGGAAAAAATCAAAACAATAGAGTGCCGGGGTTCCCCATAGACACCATCCACACCCAAGAAACGGCAGGCCCAGAGGACAGTATGAGCTGCCGAGAGGCATCACTCAGGGGAAATCTGGTCTAGCACGAGAAACCAGGACTAGCAGGAGATAACAGGGGACTAGAGGCCAGGCCCGCGTGACTGGGCGGCTGGAGAACGCCCGCCCACTGGTCACAAACAGCCCGCTGCTGGTGCGACTGGGTGGCTGGTGCCCGCCTGCCTACCAGCGACCAATCGCCCGCTGGCTGCACGTGCAACTGGGTGGCTAGAGATCTCCCGCCCACCAGTGACAGCCCACCCGCTGACTGTGTGACTGGACAGCTGGAGACCGCCCGCCCGCCGGCGACCGGGAGTTGAAAACAAACAGAGACAGATCAGTCCCAGCCCACTCCCATTTGAACACCCTGGCAAGGAGCCTGGGGCCCGCCATAGCAGACAGGTGACATCACTGGAGCTCGGCCATCGCAATTCCTTCCAAGCAGAATTCACTTTAGCAGGCATAGTCTACCAACACAAAGGAGAGACAACAGATATATTAAACCAAAACAAATCTATAGAATAGAGCAGAAAAACAGCAATCAAATAGAGATGGAAAACAACGTGAACATCATGAAAAAACAAAGGAAAAAAATGTGTACAAACAATGCAGGACAACTTAATTCTACAGGAGGACCTAGAATCATCAGAAACAGGGATAGGGAAAAAAATTCAAGGCTTACCTAACTCAGATGGAAAGGGATATTAGAGAATACATGAATCAGCAAGTCCTAGCAATAAAAGTATATTTTGAAAATGAATTAAACAAATTCAAATGGCAAAGAACAAGCTTTACCAGGAGATAGAGATCTTAAAAAAAATCAAACAGTAATCCTAGAAATGCAGGAAACTATTAATTAAAACTCAAACGAGAATATTACAAATAGACTAGATCAAATAGAAGTCAGAACATCAGATAATGACGACAACGTTTATCAACTTGAAAAGAATATAGTCAACACAGAAAAGATGCTTAAGTCCCAAGAGCAGTCTATTCAAAAGATATGGGATGTCATAAAAAAAACAAATTTCACAGTCATCGGGATAGAAGAAGCCATAGAGATTCAAACCGAAAGAATGGACAACATATTAAATGAAATAATTCTAGAAAACTTCCCAGAGATGAAAGATGGAATGGATTGCCAAATCCTTGAAGCCTACAGGACCCCAAACATTCAAAACCATAATAGACCAACTCCAAGACATATAATTATGAAGATAGCCAACATACAGAACAAGGAGAGAATATTAAAAGCTACGAGAGAAAGGAGGCGGATTACATTCAGGGGTAAACGAATTAGATTAACGACTGATTTTTCATCACAAACTTTGAAAGTGAGAACATCCTGGAACAATGTATTTCAAACACTGAAAAATAATGAATTCCAACAAAGAATACTGTATCCAGCAAAATTAAGCTTCAGATTTGACAATAAAATTAAAGTCTTTCACAATGAATAAAAACTAAAAGAATTCACACCCATAACACCAGCACTGCAAAGGATTTTGGGCAAAATACTACAAGAAGAAGAATTGAAAAATAGTGCCCCAAACTAACAGTGGGAGGTATCTCAGTAAAGGGGGAGGAAAATAACCAAAAAGTAAAAACTAGCCAAACTAAAATAAATAAATAAATTAACATGAATGGATGTACAAATCATATTTCAATTGTAACCTTAAATGTTAATGGCCTAAACTCACCATTCAAGAGACATAGGGTAGTAACCTGGATCAAAAAAACAAATCCAACAATATGCTGCTTTCAGGAGACTCATATGATAGGTAAAGACATACACAGGCTGAAAGTAAAAGGTTGGGAAAAATCATACCACTCACAGGGCACACGGAAGCAAGCAGGAGTGGCCAAACTCATATCAAATACAATCAACTTCAAACCTACGTTAATCAAAAGGGATAAAGAAGGACACTATATAACGTTAAAAGGAACCATCCACCAACATAACATAACAATTACCAATTTGTATGCAGCAAACAAATGAGCTGCCACACTCATAAAACAAACTCTTCTCAAGTTCAAGAGTCAAATAGACTACAACATAATAATTATAGGTGAAGTCAACAGACGGCTCTCACCATTAGACACATCCTCTAGACAAAAACTGAATAAAGAAACTATAGAACTCAACAGCACAATCAATAACCTAGACTTAACCGACATATATAGAATATATCAACCATCATCAAGTGGATACACCTTCTTATCAGCAGCAGATGGATCCTACTCAAAGATAGACCATATATTAGGTCATAGGGCAACTCTTAGTAAATATAAAGGCGTGGAGATAATACCATGCACCATATCAGATCATAATGAAATGAAACTGGAAATCAATGATAAAAGAAGGAAGGAAAAATCCTACATCACATGGAAAATGAACAATATTCTACTGAATGATCAATGGGTTACAGAAGACATTAAGGAGGAGACAAAAAAATTCTTAGAGACAAATGACCATACAGACACAACCTACTGTAATCTATGGGACACAATGAAAGCAGTTTTAAGAGGAAAATTCATTTCTTGGAGTTCTTTCCTCAAAAAAAGAAAAAAACAACAACAAATAAATGAACTCACACTACACCTCAAAAACCTAGAAAAGGAAGAGCAAAACAACAGCAAATGTAGTAGACGACATTAAAATAAGAGCAGAAATCAACGAAATTGAAACAAAAAATCATTGAAAAAATTGATAAACTAAAAGTTGGTTCTTTGAAAAAATAAATAAGATTGACAGGCCCTTAGCCATGATAACGAAGAGAAGAAGAGAGAGAACTCAAATTATTAACATAGGGGGTGAAAAATGCAATACCACAACAGACACTACAGAAATATAGAAGATAATTAGAAAGTATTTTGAAACCCTATATTCCAATAAAATTGAAGATAGTGAAGATATCAATAAATTTCTTAAGTCATATGATCTGCCCAGATTGAGTCAGGAAGACACACACAATTTAAACAGACCAATGACAAAGGAAGAAATAGAAGAAGCCATCAAAAGATAACCAACGAAAAAAAGCCCTGGACCGGATGGGTAAACAGCGGAGTTCTACAAAACCTTCAAAGAAGAATTAATACTGATTCTTTTCAAGCTCTTTCAAGAAATAGAAAAAGAAGGAGCTCTTTCAAATTCATTCTATGAGGCCAAAATCACCCTGATCTTGAAATCAGACTAAGACACTTCAAAGAAACAAAACTACAGACCAATATCTCTAATGAACTTGGATACAAAAATTCTCAATAAAATCCTGATGAATCGAATACAAAAGCATATCAAAAAAAATTGTGCACCATGATCAAGTAGGATTCACCCCTGGGATGCAAGGCTGGTTCAATATACGGAAATCAATAAATACTATTCACCACATCAATAGACTTAAAGACAAGAACCATATGATCATCTCGATAGATGCAGAAAAAAACATTTGACAAATTACAGCATCCTTTTATGTTCAAAACACTAGAAAAACTAGGGATAACAGGAACTTACCTCAACATTGTAAAAGCTATATATGCTAAACCTCAGGCTAGCATCATCCTAAATGGAGAAAAACTGAAGGGATTGCCTCTAAAATCTGGAACAAGACAGGGATGCCCTCTATCACCACTTCTATTCAATTTAGTTCTTGAAATTCTAGCCAGAGCAATTAGACAATAGAAATTAAAGGCATAAAAATAGGAAAACAAGAACTTAAATTATCACTATTTGTGGATGACATGATAATATATATAACAGACCCAAAAGGGTCTACAAAGAAACTGCTAGAGATAATAAATGAATTAAGCAAAGTGGCAGGATATAAAATCAACACGCATAAATCAAAGGCATTTATGTATATCAGGAGCAAAACTTCTGAAATGGAAAGGAGGAAAACCACTCCATTCACAATATCCTCAAAGAAAATAAGATACTTGGAAATCAACCTAACAAAAGAGGTGAAAGATTTATATAATGAAAACTACAGAATCCTAAAGAGAGAGATAGAAGAAGATCTTAGAAGATGGAAAAATGTACCCTGTTCATGGATAGGCAGAACTAACATCATCAAAATGGTGATATTACCCAAAGTTCTCTACAGGTTAAAATGGATGCCAATCAAAATCCCAACGGCATTTCTTGTAGAAATGATAAAGCAATCATGAAATTCATATGGAAAAACAAAAGACCCAGAATAGCAAAAGCAATTCTAAGCAGGAATTTGAATCTGGAGGTATAGCGATACCAGAGTTCAAACTGTACTACAAAGGAATAGTTATAAAAGCAGCGTGGTACTGGTACCAAAACAGGCAGGTGGATCAATGGTAGAGAATAGAGGACACAGAAATCAATCCACAAAATTACAACATTCTTATATATGATAAAGAGGCTAAAAGCATATTGGGAGATGGATAGCATCTTCAACAAATGGTGCTGGGAAAATTGGAAATCCATATGCACCAAAATGAAACTGAATCCCTTTCTCTCGCCATGCACAAAAGTTAACTCAAAATGGATCAAGGAGCTAGTGATGAAATCAGAGACACTGCATGTGATAGAAGAAAAAGATGGCTATGATCTACATACTGTGGGGTCGGGCTCCAAATTCATTAATAGGACACCCATAGCCCAAGAGTTAATAACAACAATAAACAAATGGGACTTACTTAAACTAAAAAGTTTTTTCTCTGCAAGAGAAACAATAAGACAGGTAAATAGAGAGTCTACATCCTGGGAACAATTTTTTACCCCTCACACTTCAGATAGAGCTCTAATATCCAGAATATACAAAGAACTCAAAAAATTAAACAATAAGATAACAAATAACCCAATCAACAAATGGGCCAAGGACCTGAACTGACACTTCAGAGAGGAGGACATACAATCAATCAACAAGTACATAAAAAAATGCTCACCATCTGTATCAGTCAGAGAAATGCAAATCAAAACCACCCTAAGATACCATCTCACTCCAGTAAGATTAGCAGCCATTATGAAGTCAAACAACAATAAGTGTTGGTGAGGATGTGGAGAAAAGGGTACACTTGTACACTACTGGTGGTACTGAAAATTGATAAGGCCAATTTGTAAAGCAGTATGGAGATTTCTTGGAAAGCTGGGAATGAATGCACCATTTGACCCAGCTATCACCCTTCTCGGACTAGAGGGTCTTAACAGAGCGTACTATAGGGATACTGCCACATCAATGATCATAGCGCCACAATTCACAATAGCTAGACTGTGGAACCAACCTAGATGTCCTTCAATAGATGAATGGTTAAAAAACTGTGGCATCTATACACAATGGAGTATTATTCAGCACTAAAAAATGGCAAAATCATAGACTTTGCAAGGAAATGGATGGCATTAGAGCAGATTATGCTAAGCTAAGCTAACCAATCCTTAAAAAAATGCCAAATGTCTTCTTTGATATAAATAGAGCACCTAAGAACAGAACAGGGAGGAAGAGCATGAGAAAAAGATTAACATTAAACAAAGACGAGTGGGGGGATAGAAAGGGGGAGAGAAGGGAAAGCATATGGAAATGGTAGGAGACCCTCAATGTTACACAAAATTACATATAAGAGGTTGTGAGGGGAAATGGGGGGGAAAACAATGGAGAGAATTGAACAACAGCAGATGAGGTAGAGAGGAAAGATGGGAGGGGAGGGGAGGGGGGATAGTAGGGGATAGAAAAGGTAGCAGAATACAACATCACTATTATGCCATTATGTACAAATGTGAATGTGTAACCAATGTGCTTCTACAATTCGTATTTGGGGAAAAATGGGAGTTCATAACCCAATTGAGTCAAATGTATGAAAGATAATATATCATGAGTTTTGTAATGTTTTGAACAATCAATAAAAATAAATAAATAAATAAAGGTTTAAAATTGAGTGGCAAGAAATCAGCTAAAAAAGTGTTGAGATGCATTCATTTTGCTTAGCAGAAACTTTGTTTTGTGTAGTTGTATCTATCACAAATTTATTTTACCAGAAAACTGGCTTTTGAAAATACACTTAATTGAGATTAAAGGATAATCCACCTACCTTCATGAAAAATTCATAGCATTTCCTATATTTTTCATATTTCAATTTTTGGTAAATATTTTGTCATGGACCAGGTCTAGTCTTAGGCTATTCTTTCAGAATACTGCCTCATCTGATAAGTTGGTACAATGTGTTGGATTGTTCTTTTCATCTTTTATTTAATAGTTTCTAGCTGATAATGTGTATTTTTCATTATCTTTATTTGGACATACATACCCAACTATATCTTTGCATTTTATGTTTTACTGGGAAGAGACTCATCAAAAGCTCTGTATTATATGTATCAACAATCAAACATTTAGAGCATGCAATTATTCTTAATTTTGCATGAAAATATCTTTGTACCATTTACTTATAAAAATTTAGAACTATTAATTATGTCCCTACTGTAATAAGTAACTAATTACCAGAAAAATTAAACAATTCACTTTATATCAATTATGAATATGAAAAGTACTAAAATAAGTATTTGGCAATTAATACATAATTGATAGAAATTGAAATCATAAGAAAGCCATTTAAAATGTCAGTGCATATGGTCCTTAAATAATAGGTTGTTCAAAAAAATTTCTCTAATTCATAAGATATAATATGCCATATTACAGCGTAACGTGATAAAAAACATTAAATTATCAATATTGATAATAAAGAATGATACCTTTTTTCTTAAATATGTTTATTTGATTTTCATTGTAAGATGTTAATTCTGGAAGACTTCAGAATTAAGAAAGTCTTGGTGTATATTATTTCTAACAGGCTAATCAAAGTACTTTTAAATATATATGTATATATATATATATATACATAATATATGTAATGCATATGCATGAATATAGACACATATGTATAATAAATGTATTGTAATATATCTATCAGGTGATTATAATTATTAAATTTTTTTTTTAAAAAAGTGACTATAAAAAACAGTCTCAAATTTAAATTTCATAGCATACAACTGTTTGTAATGCCATGAGAGAAAAATAGATATGGAGGAAAAACGAAAAAGGAAGAGAGAGAAGGGGAAAAATGAGGAAGAAAGTGAGTACAGAAGAGGGAGAGGCGTGTTCGATGTTAAGACAAAAGTGGAGCGGCTGGGTTTGTGATTCAGTGTTAACATGTTTGCCTAGTATGTGTGAGGAACTGGGTTCTATTCTCAGCACCACATACAAATAAACAAAATGAAGATCCATCAACAACTTAAAAAATAAAAAATAAAAAACTAGAAATATTACTAAAACCCCAAGCATTTATGAATGTTAAATAATAAAATATATGTTACATAGCCTTATGTAATTTCTAGACTCCCCAAAAAAGTCATTAAATGTTAGATTATTAGTGCTATAACTAAAAATCCATTGCTCTTTCCTCTACATTCTGTGGCATTCTAGTGCTAAAATAAATTGTAGTATAACACCAAAAAAAAAAAAATCCTAATATTTCTACAGTAACTGACCCAGTTTAACATCAATGCAAGTAGATTCCTATGGGACATGATATGTACTTTGAAGTTTATTTTTATTCAACACTGGTACATTTCTATTTCTTGAGTTTATGCACATTATAGGATATATATTTCATCCACACGTTCACAAATTTATAGGCATTTATTTCACTTTCAATCACTTCCTGCTTCAGAAAACATGTATTCCTCCGTTTCTGACTGGTCTTTTCTTGAAACTTCTTTCCAAACACATTATTTTCGATTTCCATTATCACATTTGAAGCAAAACTCACACACCCCTCATAATAAACCATAACCCTAATATTACCATTAGATGTACAACTGGTTGGAATGAATGATTGTATATCAATATAAGATTTCTTACTTAGTTTCAGATATCAATTCAATCCATTATTTAAAGTGGAACCAGTTATATTATTTACTCACAATGTCGTATTTTCATGCATTATCTCTATATTCATAGACACAGGGTACACCTCTTTGTACCCCCAACACTAATTTATACGTCTTCAAAATATTGCTCCCAGAAATGTTGGAAGAAATACCAATGTCACCTGATCTACATATGCATTTTATCACTGAAATATTCTGGACACAAAAAGCAAAGGTCACACTTATGATTGTATCAAAGCTAAATGAAAAGTGAACATGGATTACTAAAAACATCCATGACCAGGTTGCCTAATGCTCTCAAATGAAAATCCTATTGGTAACTACAAATTAGTTTCTTCCAAAGATTATATATTCAAACTCAACCCTGTTGAAAATGTCTAATCCTCTCACTCACTTTATACTTTGCCTGTTTTTGTAATGTCTCTATTGGTATCTGCTTTTCCACAGTTCATCATTGTGACTAAATCTTCACATGTTCTGAAACTTACATTCACACTCTAATCGAAATCCTATTGCTAAAGAACTTTTGGTCCAAATCCTATATTCACTCTTCTTCTTAAAACCTACCTACTATCTTCCTAATCCTACCGACTATCACTTTTTGACTGGAGGTTCTCTTCTACATTCAATCATCCAGTTACAAGGTCTTATGCCATTGTATATCGATTTCTCTGAGACATTTTTGCAGAATGTAATTCAACGATAGGTATCCCAATCAAGGGCCCAATGATTTCTGGGCTTCAAATCTTACTTAGATTTCTGTTTATGTACATATATTTCACGTCTGTATTCTAATAAATATCACAGGTTCCAATAACATTATTCATCCAGCAGAATGGTTCCTAACCGAAAATGAAAATGTTATTAACCCTAACCATACACTGTTCCCTCAATCTAACTTTACAGAAGAGCAGTGACAGTGTTGGTCTTACAATACAGGAATGCATGGGATCTTCCACCTGCTGAGAACCTCAAAGGTACATGCAGAAATGATCCCTGGAGAAGATGTAGGCAGCGATGAAGGACCTGAGAGAGCAAAAGTCATCTCAATGGCAAACAACCTGGTAGAATTAAGGAATGTGTCTGAATCAGCCTCATTCTGCTTAATACAGAGAAGATAGACCAAACCATGCCTGTGTGGAGAGCTGTTCCCTGGTCCCTATGTTTGATATACGATTCGAACTTGTGAAAGTGTCACAGGATGTAGGGGCATCCTCCATCTCATGGGAACCTTGGAGGCAAATGTTAGGACAACGTGGTTTCCAAGGCAGTGACCTCATTCAGTTCCTCAAGGAAGTGACTTCACCTCACTTCCTTGGTGATGGAAGTCTCTGAACTTGGGATCCAGGAAGCCAGGCACCCAGAGCCATAACCCCTCCAAGTCCCAGTGGTCTAACTTGTTTGGATTTACGAAGGACAGAGTCAATATTTCTTGGTACCTACTGATTTGAGGATGGCCAAATGCCAGGAAACCTCTGAAGAGGGTCCTATCCTGATAAAGCAGGTAGTGGATCACCGCTGGCTCCTGACTACTTCACAGAGTTGGCAAAGTAGAGCAGATCTGAGACAGGACAGGCCATTTTCGGAGAACATAGTATGGCCCACCAGTCAGAGGACACTCCGGATATGACAGACCTACTTGGGGGAAGGAGGTGCCTTTGCGGGTGTGGGTGTGGGTTTGTGGTTTTGTCTCATGTTCTGAGAATACGAAAGAAAGGCGGTTTGATTGGATTGTAGTGAACAGTTTCTAGTAAGTCGTTTGACAAGGCGAGTCTTTCTATGTCTGTGTATCCCACTGTGTCCGTGGTTGTCGACATTAGAAAAGAGAATGCATCAGTTGATGTGTTCTGTCTAGTAGAAAACTTCACAGCATTCATCCTGCCCAATTGATGAATGGACTGCGGCTTGCCTCATGGATGGGCAACACCTACTATCTGCCTAAGTTCCTGTTTTCTTCCTGAATTCTGGCCACTCTCCCGAATAGGCACATAGTTTTGTGTTTAAGATATGTACCACCTCAAGCTCTGTTAAATGGCCATGTACTGGACAGCTGAAGGGAATGGGAGAATCTCAGAAAACTCAGATATCAGTGTGACCAGGAAAGTCTCAGTGGAGAAACCCTGCTATGGGCCATTCTCTTACTATGTATCTGTTTCCCTGAATGTCAGGAAGTTCTTTGCCTCAGGCCACCCTCATGTGAAGCCTGAAAAAAAGAGTTTTCAAATGAAAATGAATGGGCATCACCTGTGGCACTTTGCTTAATTTCTTTGCAAAGGGATGTGTCTGAATCACCCTTTGGCCCTGTGTGCGGTTGTGGCTTAGATTCTCAGCCCCTGATGGATCTAAAGAAAGATCCGATGTGTGCATCCAAAACCAAAATTTCAAAAAGATCAGTTATGATGGATGAAGTCTCTTGCCTTTCTTTGTTAGGTTCCTGAACTACATCAAGTGAGAATAGGGATCCTTTGGTTCAAATAAATTTTTGAAAGCCCTGAAGAAGTGCTTGGGTTTTCTTATGACTCCAATTCACAAAAAGAATCTATACCTGACAGTCAGTAGGCCTCAAATTGGAGAAGCAGATCAGTATTAACTGCGGTCTTATTTTATCACTCCAGGTTCACATGCAGGGTGTCCAGGCCACCATGACTTTAGGCAAATGAGCGGCAAGGGAGCTTATTTTGGACACTAACCCATACCCTACTAGACTCTGACTAGTAATCCTAACATGATGGAGAATAATAACCCCAACAGAATAGAAATACAAGAAGTTTTGAGGATTCATGTTGTATAGTTGTACTTGCCTTTTGCATTATATAGGGTAGGAGTTATAAATTTAGTCAATTTTTAATTGAAACAGTTCTCCATGTGTTTTTAAAGTTCACAACCATGTGAATTCCTCTCTCCCTTTCTCTGTAGCCTATTCAGAACATGTATTTTTATATGCACATTTAGAATCCTACCTGGTATCACATGTACATTCTTGAGAGGTTGCTGACTTAGCAGATACAAATTGTCAGAAGAGATCACTCCTCTGAATGCTGTTGGAAGTGAAAATTCAAACTATGGGTGACTTCCTAGTTGAACAACATTATACATAAATCCACGTTTAGTAAAATTAATATTTTTGGATCTGTGGATTATATATATTTCATGATATATATATATATATATATATATATATATATATATATATATATATATATATATATTGCTACATTTTAATGTCTGTTTGAGTGTGTGTGTGTGTGTGTGTGTGTATAGATAGATAGATAGATAGATAGATATACACTCTCCAGATTTTTGAAAATATGAAACATATGTGTCTTATTATATACTCCCTAAATTCATTCATGTACATGTATGTGGATTTATAATCAACTTTTCACAAGATTATTTTCAAAAATATTCATCCACCTGAAATACATATTTGTTTCCTAGTACTAAAAACAAACTTCAATGAATGGTGCATACAATTCCAAATATTTCTACAGTAACTGTCCCAGTTTAACATCAATGCTTGTAGATTCCTATGGGACATGATGTGTATTTTGACGTTCATTTTTTAACAAAACTGGTACATTACTATTTCTTCAGTTTATGCACATCATAGGATATATATTTCATTAACAAGTTCACAAATTTATAGGCATTTGTTTCGCTTTCAATAACTTCCTTATTCAAAACTCTTGTATTCCTCCAGGTTTCTTGTCTGGTCTCTTCATGAGACTTCTTTCCAAACTCATTATTTCTGAAATCCATAATCACCTTTGAAACAAAATTCACACACTCTTTATGATAATCCATAAGCCTAATATTAAAATAAGATGGATACCTGGTTGGATTGAATGATTGCATATCAATATAAGGTTTCCTGTATATTTTCAGATATCAATTCAATCCATTATTTAAATTTAGAACTTGTTACATTGTTTAATCAAAGTTTTGTCTATTCATGCATTATCTCTATATTCCTAGACACAGGGTACACCCATTTGTAACCCCAGTACTAATTTATATATCTTCAAAATATTGCTCCCAGAAACGGTGGAATAAATACTTATGTCATCTGATCTACATATACATTTTATCACAGTAATTTTCTGGACACAAAAAGCAAAGTTCACACTTAAGATTTTACCAAAGCCTTAATGGAAAGTGAGTATGCATTACTAAAAACATCCATGTCCAGGTTGCCTAACGCTCTCAAATGTCAATCCTATTGGTCACTACATATTTGTTTCTTCCTAAGATTATATATTTTACCTCAAGCCTGTTGAAAATGTCTAATCCTATCAATCACTTTATCATTTGCCTGATTTACTAATGTCTCTATTAATATCTGCTTTCCTACATATTTTCCACAGTTTATCATTGTGACTGACTCTTCACATGTGCTCACATTTTCATTCACTCTCTACCCGAAACCCTATTGCTAAAGAACTTTTGGTTTAAATCCTATACTCTCTCTGCTTTCTAAACCTACTGACTATCTTTCAAATAATACCGAGTATCCCTTTTTGACTAGAAGTTCTCTTCAACATTCCATCATTAAAGGTACAAGGTCCTATGCCATTGTACATCGATTTATCTGAGACATCTCTGCAGAACATAATTCAAAGCTAAGTATCCCAATCAAGGGCCCAATACCCTTCTGGGCTTCAAATCTTACCTAGATTTCTGTTTTCATTCTAATATTTCACTTTTACATTCTTGTAAATATTACAGGTTCCCAATACAATTATTCATCCTGCAGAATGATTCTTAAGCGAAATCGAACCTTTTATTAACCCTAACCATACACTCTTCCCTCAATCTAAGTTTACAGAAGAGCAGGGACAGAATTGTTTTTACAATACAGGAATGTAGGTCATCTTAAACCTGCTGAGAACCTCAAAGGTCCATGCAGAAATGATACCTGGAGAAGATGTAGGCAGCTATGAAGGAGTTGAGAGAGCAAAAGTCACCTTGCATGGCAAACCACCTGGTCAGGATGAAGGGTCGTGTCTGAATCAGTCTCTCTATTCTAAATATAGAGAAGGTGGACCAAACCAGGCCTTTGTTGAGAGATGTTCCCGGGTGCCTATGGTTGATATACCATTCTAACTTGCGAAAGTGTCACAGGAAGTAGGGGCAGCCTCTATCTAATGGGACCCTTGGAAGCAACTGTTAGGACAAAGTGGTTGCCAAGGGAGTGACCTCATTCAGTTCTTGAAGGAAGTGTCCTACCTCACTTCCTTGGTATTGGAACTCTCTGAAATTGGGATCCAAGATGCCAGACACCCAGAGCCAGTCCCAGTCCCACTCCCACTGGGCTCAGTTGTTTGGATTTACCAAGGACAGAGTCAGTCTTTCTTGGTACCTACTGCTGAGAGAATGGCCAAATGCCAGGACAGATATGAAGAGGGTCTTTCCTGAGAAAGCAGGTAGTGGCTCACCACTGGATCCTGACAACTTCACAGAGTTGGCCAAGGCAACCAGAACTGAGACAGGACTGGCCATTTCGGGGAACATAGTTTGGCTCAACAGACAGAGGACACACTGGAGAGTCAGAGACTTACTTGTGGGAAGGAGATGCCTTTGTGGGTGTGGGTGTGAGTTTGTGGTTTTGTCTCATGTTCTGAAAATAGGTAGGAAAGGTGGTTTGTTTGGTTTGGAATGGACTGTTTCTAGTAAATCGTTTGACAAGGTGAGTGATTCTAGTTCGGTGTATCCCACTGTGTACGTGGTTTTGGACATTACAAAACAGAATGCACCAATGGATGTATCCTGTCTAGTAGAAAGCTTCCCAGCATTCATCCTGCTCAACTGATGGATGGACTGCGGTGTGTCTTATGGATGGGGAACACCTACTATCTTCCTAAGTTCCTGTTTTCTTCCTGAATTCTGGCCACTCTCCAGAATAGGCTCATGGTTTTGTGTCCAAGATATATACCACCTCCAAGCTCTGTGCCATGGCCATGTACTGGACAGCTGAATGGAATGGGAGAATCACAGAAAACTCAGATATCAGTGTGACCAGGAAAGTCTCAGTGGAGAAATCCTGCTTTGGCCATTCTCTTACCTATATTTCTGTTGCCCTGAATGTCAGGAAGTTCTTTCCCTCAGCCCACCCCTTTGTTAAGCCTGAAGAAAACAGTTTTCAAATGGAAATGAAAGGGCATCACCTGTGGCTCTTTGCTTAATTTCTTTGGAAAGGGATGTGTCTGAATCAGCCTCTTGGCCCTGTGTGCGGTTGTGGCTTAGATTCTCAGCATCTCATCGATCTAAAGAAAGATCCCATGTGTGCATCCATAACCAAAATGGCAAAAAGATCTGTTATGGTGAATGAAGTCTCTTGCGTTCCTTTGTTAGGTTTCTGACCTACATCAAGTGAGAATAGGAATCCTTTGGTTCAAATGAATTCTTCAATGCCCTGAAGAAGTGGTTGTGTTTTCTCATGACTCCAAATCACATAAAGAATCGTTACCTGACAGTCAGTAGGCCTCAAATTGGAGAAGCAGAGCCGTATTAACTGCAGTCCTATTTTATCACTCCTGGTTCACATGCAGGGTGTCCAGGCCACCATGACTTTAGGCAAATGAGGGGCAAGGGAGCTTATTTTGGACACTAACCCATACCCTACTAGACTCTGACTACTAATCCTAATATGATGGAGATTAATAACCCAAACAAAATAGAAATACAAGCAGTTCAGAGGAGTCTTGTTGTATAGTTGGACTTGCCTTTTGCATTATATAGGGTAGGAGTTATAAATCTAGTCAATTTTTAATTAAAATAGTTCTCCATGTGTTTTTAAAGTTAACAAATATGTGAATTCCTCTCTCCCTTTTTGTGTAGCCTATTCAGCACATGTATTTTTATATGCACATATAGAATCCTACCTGGTATCACATGTTCATACTTGAGAGGTTTCTGACTTGGCAGATACTGCCGCGGTTCGGTTGGAGCAAAATAACCGGGGGGTGGGGGTTATGAATAACATGTGTATGTTGATATAGCAGGAGTGGAAGCCATTTATTGTAGGACAATAGAGGTATTTATACATTCCACCCAGCTTATCTAATTAACATAAACTAGATACTGCAGTCAACCAATCAGGAATCTCCACACCTAATGGCTCGCTTTTGTTACATCTCAAACCACTCCCTCTGGCATTTTGCCAGGCATCATCCAGACTTGTTTACACACTCTAACATTCCCCTGGCAAAATGCCAGGTGTTATTTTGACATGTTTACAGACTCTAACATTTCCCCCTTTTATTTAATTTAAATAAAGACCACAGTGGTTTTTACAGAAACACCATAAATAACCTGCTACAAACAGAAAGGGAGGATACAAAATGTCACAATACAAGCCAATTGATGAAGCACTTGGAGAAATAATACCAGCAATGATACTGTTAGCAAAGACACCGAGTTAAAATTTGTTATAGATTACAGTTTGTTGTCTCAGTCCAGGTAAAGCAGTGTCTCAATAGATTAACTCACAGTTCAGGTAAACCACAGTCCAGGTATGTTCTGCAGGCAGCTAGCTTAAATCACAGTCCTGGTAAGTTCTGCAGGCAGCTAGCTTAAATCACAGTCCATGTAAATTCTGCAGGCAGCTAGCTTAAATCACAGCCCAGGAAAGTTCTGAAGGCAGCTATCTTGATCCAAAGTCTCCTCCGTTTCTCAGCCGAAGTCTCCTCCGGTTTTCAGCAACACTGGAAATTCTTCCACCCTTGTCCTCACCGGCACTGGGATGAAGGCAGGAACTCCTACCACTGGCTAAAGAAAATCCTATAGTATTCCACCAGGTGCTAAGAAAACAACCTTCTGAAAAATTTAGTACATTATCTCAAGGTTTTTTAGATTTGAAAAAAGCCTTAATAGTGCTTATTATTTATTATCTTCCGGGTGTGGGAGAACCATTGTAGCTTAGTTATTGGCATTGAAAATGACCAAACATCAGGGAGCCAGTAGCATCTATGGCTGGCTGTAGCATCCTGGGCAGCCACAGATGGCCCTGGGGAGTGTCCAGGACTCAAACTGCCACGGGGCCCCGCTCCCCAGGCTGGGGGCGGGGAATTGCCGGCTGCCACTGCTTGAAAAGCCCTTGCTGCACAGTGACTGGCTTGAGCATGTGGCAGCCGAGGCGCCTATTCACACACACTCCGGAAACGAAAAGTATTCAGTAACAGCCTTTTGCTGAAACTTTTTTCCTGATAATCCTTCTTCTTCTTAACTTTCTTTTTCTTTCTGATTAGACTTCCTGGGCTTCCATCAACACATGCCCTAATTGCTCTTGTTTCCACTGGGGTGCCTCTTTCCATTATCAATTTACTTCTCACCCCTTCCTTATTTTCATCACAAAGACAATACAATACACTGAGATAAAACAAGACACAATCATACTGTATCAATCTTCTCCATTTTTTGAAATGACCGTTTTTCCTCTCCCCCTATCTGCCTAGGGATGAGCAGATTTGCTCCCATCCTATCTATGGATGGGCAGCTTTTATTCGTCACTTACCCCCAAGTGTCCCAGGGCTCCCTGTATGGGCCACCATCTGCAGCAGTCCCACTGCAGCAAAATAACCGGGGCAGGGGGTGATGAATAACTAGTGTATGTTGATACAGTAGGAAAGGCGTGATAGGTAGGAAAGGCTATTTGTTTGGTATTGAGTGGACTGTTTCTAGTAAGTTGTTTGACAAGGCAAGTGTTTCTATATCTGTGTATCCCACTGTATCTCTGGTTGTAGACATTAGAAAAGATAATGCATCAATGGATTTGTCCTCTCCAGGAGAAAGTTTAACAGCATTCATCCTGCCCAATTTATGAAAGGACTGTGGCTTGCCTTATGGATGGGCAACACCTACAATATTCCTAAGTTCCTGTACTCTTCCTGAATTCTGGCCACTCTCCACAACAGGCTCATGGTTTTGAGTCCAAGATATGTACCACTTCCAAGCTCTGTGACATTGCCATGTACTGGATAGCTGAAGGGAATGGCGAGCATCTCAGAAAACTCAGATAACAGTGTGACCAGTAAAATCTCAGTGGAGAAACCCTGCTTTGGGCCTTTTCTTACATAATGTTCTGTTGCCCTGAATGTCAGGAAGGTCTTTGCCTCAGGCCAACCCTTTGTGAAGCCTGAAGAAAACAGTTTTCAAATGGAAATGAATGGGCATCACCTGTGGCTCTTTGCTTAATTTCTTCCAAAAGGGATGTGTCTGAATCAGCCTCTTGGCCCTGTGTGAGGCTGTGGCTTAGATTCTCAGCACCTGATGGATCTAAAGAAACATTCCTTTTGTGCTTCCAAAACCAAAATGGCCAAAAGGGCAGTCATTGTGGTTGAAGTCCCTCGCCTTCCTCTGTAAGGTTTCTGACCTACATCAAGTGAGAAGAGGGATCCATTGGGTCAAATGAGTTCTTCAAAACCCTGCAGAGGCTAGCCCGTAATTGCTTGGGTTTTCTCATGACTCCAATTCACATAAAAAATCTATACCAAACAGTCAGTAGGCCTCATATTAGAGAAGCTGGGCAGTACAAATGGCAGGCATATTTGATCACTACTGGTTCACAGGAAGGGTGTCCAGGCCACCCTGATTTTAGGCAAATGAGGGGTAAGGGAGCTTATTTTGGACACTGTCGTGAGCTTTGCCCCTCATGGAAAACCCCAGCCAGAGGTTATGATGAGTGTCTATATGGAAGAAGATGAGGGCCATGTGGGAGTGTTTTGGTTTTAATTGTGGTCATTTGTGTGGTGGTTGAAATAGATGACTGGGTCCACCTGGGCTTGAAGTCTGGTGTGATTCCCCTTACAGACTGAGTTCTGAAACTGACCTCAGAGAAATATTGCCATGAGTTCTCTTGGGATTCTAGGAGGCCACGCATTAGAGTCGCCCTTGGAAACTGAGATCAAGTCCCAGGGTGGCTTTCCACAGAGCATCGGGAATCTCAGCCAGGATATCACATAATTTTATTATGAAAGACTTGGCAGCCATAGATGAGATTCAAAACAAACATGGACCTCACACTCTAGACCTCAATGGGCCTGGGTTCATGTGATCTTTTGGCCACTCTTTGGGAAGCCTTGACTGTGAGAATTCTCCAGAGCTTTCATTGAAATGAGCTTCCATACCATTTAATGGTTCTTGAAAGAATTGAAACCTACAGTGCCTCCAACTTCATCCGTGAAAAATGCTAGATAAATACCAAGAAATTTTTGAAATTCCCATAACCAGGTGTCAGAGGAGAACATTTGGATGTCCTGTTGCTTATCAGGAGTGTTCCAGACAGTGGTTTGATTGACTGGGTTTCATGAAAATGGTGTAGAACTGAAATGCCAGTATGTTGGAGCCTGCTGAGTATTGGGCCCAGAACTGTGGTGTGCAGGTGTGAGATAAAACATTTGTGTTGGGGCCATTTGGTTCTACCATTGACTTCCAAATGGCTTGTGACTGACATGGTGCAGACAGCAGACCCTTATATGTAAAGGCATCTTGTTATATGGAGAGGTTTCAGGGCAATGTTCCGAATCAGGTTGTTATCTTCAAGTGGGCAAGCTATGTGGGATAGAATCCTGGTTGGTGCATTCTCCTGCAGACTCTGACCGACCACACGTGACAGAACTACCTTCAGCACTGTGTCCCAGTTGAACTTCTTGTATTTCGTAGAGCAAATACCAAACTCCCAGTGCAGCAGCAAGAAACACCATGAATAGTGGAGGATGACTAAATGGGTACACAGTCCACACAGGGAGACACTTAGCCTTCAGTGGCCACAGTTTACCTACAAAGAGAGAATTCAGCACTTTGCCTCATTTTCATTGGAAAATAAGAAACCAATTTCTTCAGGTCACATAGATGCAGAGCCAGCTTTGATGGTCTCACAACAAAGGAAGCTAAAGCTCCTGAAAACAACATATATTTCAAGTGCCCAACCTCAGAGGCAGTTTCTCAAAAAGTCGTTAGGCCAGCAGAGCTCCATGTTTGTGGAGTGTTTACCTGTTAGACAAGGATGCAAGAAAAGACCACTGACTCCAATTAAAATCAAATTAAACTAAGCTTATTATTTTCACCAGCCAGGCTAACTCTCCCTCCCAAAATGGCCGGAACAAGACAGCAACCCCAACTTACCTACAGCCCAGCTTTAAAGCCCAGAAAGTTACACAAAAGGGGGGTTAGAGATAACAGAACTCGGACAAGCATCACACTAATGGTAGTTTATATATATATATATATATATATATATATATATATATATATATATATATATATATATATATATATTTTTTTTTTTTTTTTTTTTTTTGCTGGCCCCAACATCAGAATTTGTGAGGACCATTAGACCCTCAGAGATGGTCATTGTCTGTCCAGGGAAGGCCAATATTTATGATGTGTCGCTAATGTTTCACAGAGTGCTGCTATCTGGTCAGAGAGCCAGACATGGGTGAGTTCAAGGCATGGGCAGGCATTCCAAGCAGGTTCAGAATTTGCAGTAATTTATAGTAAAGCCAAAATTATCTTATCATGGCTTTGTGGCAAGATGGCTCCCAATTTTAATAAAAGATCAGGTTGGGCCTATCATTCCCCCCTTTTCTTATGTGTTCCTTTCAAATCTTTGATAGATTAAGGGAAGTGCACTGAGGAAATTTAAATCCCTCAGGTAACAGTCTCCAAATTTCTAGAACTCACCCAAAACGGGTCTCCCTGATTTTACCTGACTTAATTAATTACGTATATTGATAGTCTATTTATTTTTGGCTCCATTGTTGTAAGAAGGGAGGCCTCACGCATTTTGGATTCTTCTGCGCTGAGAGAGGGTGACGTAAGGGTCATGGCATGAGGGACATGAGTTGCCTTTTAGAATTTAGTTGAGGGACATGAGTTGCCTTTTAGATTTCAGCTTGGTTTGAAGTCTTGTTGGGGAAGAACAGGTTGTAAAGTCATCTGGGAATGGGTTCTTCTATGAGAGTAACAAAAACCATGAGTAATGAATAAATGTTGCAGCAGCTGGAACATGTCACCGTATAGAAGTTCCCTCACCATTCTTTAATATCCTCAGTTATCAGGACTGTCAACTTAATATTTAATTTTTTGTTTTAAAGTTGTCCCTCCCCATAAGATACAGTTTATTAATTTAATGTCATCTGATCTTGCAAAATCCTTTTTCTAGTATGACCTCTGTGTCTAATAGAGAAACCTTTAATTCTGTTACTCAGGGCTGGATAATCGTACTAGCAAACACCAAGCCTACCTCTGTAGGTTAGGAATATCTGTAGGCCCTAAACTAAATTTTCTGCCTCTGGCAGCTCCTCTTAATAGTCTCTTTTTATAGTTATCAGGCATTCCTGTCTGAGAATCCTTCTTTGTAACCTCCAGTCTTACTTATTTTGGGAGGCTAACATAAAGTGTATACCTTAAAATATTAATATTTGTTTTCTTGGCCGATTCATTTAACTTTAATTTTAAATCCTAATCTTAAACATCCAGCAAATAAATTTTAACAGCCTTATATTGAGAGTACTGGACTTTAATATCTATAACTTAATTATTATTTATCTTTTCATTAATTGGGATATGCATTATTCTGTCTGTCTTGTAGGTGATGACTTATTATCTTAAATTAACCCATGTTGTGTTATTAAAGCAACACTTCTGTAAAAGACTAACAGGGAATCTTTAGATCACTTATAAGCAAATTAAAAATAAAATTTTTTAACAAGAGTAAAAATACTTAGTTTCTGTAATAGCTACCCTGAATTTTTTGGCTGAGTTATACATTATATGCCCTGTTTGAGATCCTAGTAATCTTCACAGAAAAACAAAAGAACTTTTGAACATAACTTTAAATGAAATAAAATCTGACCTACTCCTTTTGTAGTCATTCTCACATGTAGTAAGATGGGACACAGAGCCTTATCTCAGGTAAGGCAGGCCTCTTTATAAATATTAAGTGTTTTAGTTCTAAAGCTGATCATTGTTTTTTAAATATCATTTTACAAAGTTTACATAAATTGTTTGAGGTCACATGAACATTATCTAACATCATATGACATCACATTTAAAACATGGATTAAAGAAAGGCTGAAAGATTTTAACCTTTACATATATTAGGCTCTGATTAACTTAAAAATACATTTAAATTGTTCCCCAATGAAAATAGTAACATAAAACTTTACATATCTTATTGATAACAGGTAAATACATCCCCAGTACATTTTTTTTACCATACAACTTCAGAATACCAGCTTGATATAATGCTCTTTAAATGTTTCTAACTTACAGACTTGTATACCTGGAAGATATGAGCACATTAATAGCATCAAAATTACATTGATATTTCTAGATTAACCAAGTTTAGCTTTTAAAGAAATGGCAGTAGAGTGCTCTAAAATAACAGTTCTTATTTAATCAGTTGTTTAATTTTTATGGTTGCTTGCTCTAGAAAAAATAAAACTTAATAAACACAATGTTATGGGTAAACTTATGTTTTCAGAAATTTTTGTCTCTTTAACACATGACTGATTTTTACAATCTGATACAGACCTTAGTAAATCAATCGGGTATCTAACAAATGTACTCAAGAATGAGAAATTCCACATCAAATTTACTTTACTTATTTATTAAAATATTAGACAAATGTATTGAACAGTGTAAACCATTTTTTGTTGAAGGAAAAGTCCTAGAATCAAGGCATTTTAGACATTTTGTAGATATTAATATTTTATTAGATTTTTGAACACCTATAAAAACTTGTAAGCTTAAATTTAAAAACATTTATTTTTATCTGTTTATCCAATTTAAATTGAACAATTTTAATCACGTGAATTAAAGATCTTTGGATCCACTTTTTTTAAATTAATTTTTATTGTAGGTTGTTCAAAACATTACATAGTTCTTGATATATTATATTTCACACTTGATTCAAGTGGGATATGAACTCCCGTTTTTACCCCATATACAGATTGCAGAATCACATCAGTTGCACAACCATTGATTTACATATTGCCATTCTGGTGTCTGTTGTATTCTGCTGCCTTTCCTATCCTCTACTATCCCCACTCCCCCATCACCTCCCCTCTTCTCTCTCTACCCCCTCTACTGTAATTCATTTCTCCCCCCTCATATTTTTCCTCCTTTCCCCTCACTTCCTCTTGTATGTAATTTTGTATACCCCTGAGGGTCTCCTTCCATTTACAGGAAATTTCCCTTCTCTCTCCCTTTCCCACCCACCTCTCATCCCTGTTTAATGTTAATCTTCTTCTCATGCTCTTCGTCCCTACTCTGTTCTTAGTTACTCTCCTTATATCAAAGAAGACATTTGCCATTTGTTTTTGAGGGATTGGCTAGCTTCACTTAGCATAATCTGCTCTAATGCCATCCATTTCTCTCCAAATTCTATGATTTTGTCATTTCTTAATGCAGAGTAATACTCCATTGTGTAAAAATGCCACATATTTTTTATCCATTCGTCTATTGAATGGCATCTAGGTTTTGCTTCCACAGTCTTGCTATTGTGAATTGTGCTGCTATGAACATGCATGTAGCAGTGTCCCTATAGTGTGCTCTTTTTAGGTCTTTAGGGAATAGACCGAGTAGGGGAATAGCTGGATCAAATGGTGGTTTTATTCCCAGCTTTCCAAGAAATCTCCATACTGCTTTCCAAATTGGCCGCACCAATTTGCAGTCCCACCAGCAATGTACAAGAGTACCCTTTTCCCCACATCCTCGCCAGCACTTGTTGTTGTTTGACTTCCTAATGGCTGCTAATCTTACTGGAGTGAGATGGTATCTTAGGGTGGTTTTGATTTGCATTTCTCTGACTGCTAGAGATGGTGAGCATTTTTTCATATACTTGTTGATTGATTGTATGTCCTCCTCTGAGAAATTTCTATTCAGGCCCTTGGCCCATTTGTTGATTGGGTTATTTGTTATCTTATTGTCTAATTTTTTGAGTTCTTTGTATATTCTGGATATTAGGGCTCTGTGTGAAGTGTGAGGAGTAAAGATTTGTTCCCAGGACGTAGGATCCCTATTTACCTGTCTTATTCTTTCTTTTGCTGAGAAAAAACTTTTTAGTTTGAGTAAGTCCCATTTGTTGATTCTAGTTATTAACACTTGTGCTATGGGTGTCCTATTGAGGAATTTGGAGCCCAACCCCACAGTATGTAGATCATAGCCAACTTTTTCTTCTATCAGACGCCATGTCTCTGATTTGCTATCAAGTTCCTTGATCCACTTTGAGTTAACTTTTGTGCATGGCAAGAGAAAGGGATTCAGTTTCATTTTGTTGCATATGGATTTCCAGTTTTCCCAGCACCATTTGTTGAAGATGCTATCATTCTTCAATTGCATGCTTTTAGCCCCTTTATCGAATATAAGATAGTTGTAGTTTTGTGGATTGGTTTCTGTGTCCTCTATTCTGTACCATTGGTCCACCCACCTGTTTTGGTACCAGTACCCTGCTGTTTTTGTTACTATTGCTCTATAGTATAGTTTGAAGTCTGGTATAGCTATCCCGCCTGATTCACACTTCCTGCTTAGCATTGTTTTTGCTATTCTGGGTCTTTTATTTTTCCATATGAATTTCATGATTGCTTTCTCTATTTCTACAAGAAATGCCGTTGGGATTTTGATTGGCATTGCATTAAACCTATAGAGAACTTTTGGTAATATCGCCATTTTGATGATGTTAGTTCTACCTATCCATGAACAGGGTATATTTTTCCATCTTCTAAGATCTTCTTCTATTTCTCTCTTTAGGTTTCTGTAGTTTTTATTGTATAAGTCTTTCACCTCTTTTGTTAGGTTGATTCCCAAGTATTTTATTTTATTTGAGGATATTGTGAATGGGGTGGTTGTCCTCATTTCCATTTCAGAGGATTTGTGGCTGATATACAGGAATGTCTTTGATTTATGTGTGTTGATATTATATCCTGCCACTTTGCTGAATTCATTTATTAGCTCTAGTAGTTTCTTTGTAGACCCTTTTGGGTCTGCTAGGTATAGAATCATGTCATCTGCAAATAGTGATAATTTGAGTTCTTTTCCTATTTTTATGCCTTTAATTTCTTTTGTCTGTCTAATTGCTCTGGCCAGTGATTCGAGAACTATGTTGAACCGAAGTGGTGAGAGAGGGCATCCCTTAAAATTTGTTTTTATGAGTGCTTTTTTTATTATGAGCGCTCCTTATATATGTTAATTTCTGTATCCTATATATGATTAAGAATATATATATATATATATATAGACATGCAACAAATAACAAAAGTGTGCACACATAATAATAGTAAAGGCCTTGTAGCTTTTAGCAGGTGAAATCTCCATTGCCATGTTTTAAAAACTCCACAGTTGGTCAAAGATAGAACTGATCAGAAAAACATTAACCTAGGTCTGTAGGATCAAAATTATGAGTTAGAAAAATTAAAGGATCTAAGGAAAAAAATAAGAGTCCTAGAAAAAATAACTGACCAGTAATTAGTAAATACCATACTATTTACATTTTTTTCCCTTAAGCCTCATATCAGTCTCCTACTGATCTTGCAGGCTTCTTTTATTTGCATTTCAATCTAAGTCCTGGCTGAGGTCTGGAAGGAGCAGGAAAAAACTGCTATTCTGAGCAGACACCTCAGGCCTAACGCATTTTAACCATAATTTTCCAGATAGGATGTTGAAAATTTTGATACAAGTTTAAGACAAAATTTACAAAATTTTATATCTTTACATCTTGTGTTGTCAACAGATACCATACTATGATTTACTATCCTTGTCCAAATTAATGCACTGGTACACACAGTGACATTTTCCCAGGCTACCCAATTAAAAATTGGTGAAAAAAAAAAAGACTGAATGATTGGAAAATTTCTTGCCAACTTGGAAGTAGAGTTCTTTAGTTTTCCATCCTAAGTATTTAAGTTCTCTGGCATGAATTATCTGAAATCATAAACTAAACAATTATCTCAATCTGACTTTTAACGGCAAGATTCTGCAATGCTTCAAAAACCCAATAAGCTACCAGATTGTTACAATAAAACATCATCATTTAGACACACATTCAGGTAAAATCATTCCCAAGAAACAATATATAATATCAACACATTATTGCACATGTCTTAAAGTTCCAGAAACAAAGACACACGACAGACAGAAAGGAGCTCCAGACTATGACTGACAGACAGAAGCCTTTAAAACAGAGCAGATAAGAGAAAAATCTCCTACACCAGTTGCACCACAGATGTCCCCACAAGGGGACCAGATGTTTTCACAGAGGAGCATCCTGAAATGTAAAATCAAGGGTCTCCATAGTGACTTTCCTGCATTTAGTGTCCCCTTTTTTTCCCTCTTTTTTAAGATGACAGAGGTGGCATTATCGTTAAATTGCAGGGAAAGACCTAGGGAATTCTCTGAAAAAATAAGGCTTCAGCAGCTGCTGGGAGTCCCTCAGTCCCTCCTTTTACTTACAGGATTTGCTCCTCTGTTTCAGTTCCACCACAAGCATGCTCCATCTCCTAACATTTCTGTAGTCAGCTCTCAAAAAGTTCCAGGGTGCGGGTTGGTTATCAAAATTTGTAACTTAAAGTTGGGTTCCTGAACTTGAAGCCAATTAATGCCAATTTAAAAATGAGGACAGGGTTTTGAGAAAAAGAAAAACGAAGGTTTATTGCTTTGCTAACAAAGATAAACACAGGGACTCTGCCAAAAGGTTGTGACTCTCTTTATATGGAGGGACAAGGGATTTTAAAGGAGTTTCACTTATTAACCTGGGAGATACTCAGTTCTTAGGTCCCCCGCAGGCACTGCCCTCTGCAGTGAGTGTGCTCCAGGCAGCCAGCTTGGGGCTTCTCTCATACTGCTTAACAAACGGGTGTAAAGTTCATTGCAGTTCCTTTAAACTCAGTCCAAAGGGTGTCAGGCTTACTTGCTTTATTTTCATGACCGATATCCTTAAGTTTTCACCACAGAAATCACACAACAAAATGCACAAAAACAAACAAACAAAAAACATATAGAACACAGAACAAAACAACAACAACAACAACAACAAAAAAAAAAACAGAAATCCGGCGCCGAAACAGGAAAACAGAGGAGCAATGCAATGTCTTCCTAAAGCTCCCCGTAGGAGCGCATGCGTGCCCGTTGGCACCTCTCTACCCTTCCAGATGAATTCCCTAGAGAACAGAACAGATGACAGAATGATTCTTGTTACTGTCCCAGACAGGAATATATGTGAGCCTCCTCAGTCCACCTCTCTGTCATCAGAAGAGATCTCCCTTAACCGGATATCAGATGTTATAAAGGCACCAATTACCTATGGATGCCTCTGCTTGCTAATAGTTTTAATGCGGTGGTTCACTGCAGTGCTCCCTGAACTGAAGGCTAACTCCAAGGCCTTGGACCATCTCAAGTTGCACAAACCCTAGAGTAGCTCTCAAGCTTGGAGCCCTGGAAGGAAGGCCAACTTCAGAATTTACAGCAGTCTGGTCTTGTGAGCTTGTCCGGCAGGGTCATCTCACTGGGGAACTCCAAAATATTAGACCAGGAACGCATGTAAAGACCACTGACTCCTAGTAAAATCAAATTAAGGCAAGCTAATTATTTCAAAGGGAAAGGCTACCTCTCCCTCCCAAAATGGCAGGAGCAAGACAGCAAACCCACCTTTCCTATAGCCCAGCTATATAGCCCAGAAAGATGCACAAAAAGGGGGTTACAGATAACAGAACTTTAACAAGCATCACACTAACGGTAGTTTACATTTTTTTTTAAGCTCACCCCAACATCAGAAATTATGAGGACCATTAGAGCCTCAGAGACTCGTTGTCTGGCCAGGGAAAGAAAATATTTATGAGGTGTCACTAAAGTTTCAGAGAGGGCTGCAATCTGGTCAGAGAGCCAGGCATGGGTGAGTTTAAGGCATGGGCAAACATTCCAAGCAGGTTCGGAATTTGCAGTAATTTATAATAAAGCCAAAATTATCTTTTCATGGCTTTCTGGCAAGTGGGCTCCCAATTTTAATAAATGATAAGGTTGGGTCTATCAACCCTGTCCCTTACTTTTGGAAACTCCCCTTCCACATCCAAGCTTGTGAACTCCTGAGCATTTTCCATTCCAGATATGTATTCACAGATTTTCTAACTCTTCTCCTCTAATTGTGTATTACTTGGGGCGAATGTAATGTCAAGGCATTGTTCTGGATGAGAATGGGAAGATTTTTTGCATACACATTGGATTCATTATCTAATTTTTCATTCGAAATACTCAATCCCTGACACTAAAACCTACCCTACTGGACTCTGAATACTAATGCAAATATGATGGAGATAAATTACCCCAACAAAATAGAAATACAAGCAGTTCAGAGGAGGCATGGTGCATAGTTGGACTTGCCTTTTGCATTATGTAGTGTAGGAGTTATAAATCTAGCAAATTTTCAATTTAAATAGTTCTCCATGTGTTTTGAAAGTTAACAAATATTTGAATTCCTGTCTCCCTTTCTCTGTAGCCTATTCAGCACATGTATTTTTATATGCACATATCAAATCCTACCTGGTACCACACGTACATTCTTGTGAGGTGGATGAATTGGCAGATACAATTTGTGAGAATAGATCACTCATTCTAAACGCTGTTGGAACTGAAAATTCAACCTATGGGTGAGCTTCCTAGTTGAACAACATTATACATAAACCCATGTTCAGTAAAATGAATATTTTTGGATCTGTGGATGATATATATTTCATGATTAATTTAGATTGCCATATATATTGCTACTTTTTAATGTCTGTGTGTGTGTGTTTTATATATATATATATATATATATATATATATATATATATATATATATATATACTCTCCAGATTTTTCAAAATATAAAATATATGTGTCTTATTATACACTCCCTAAATTCATTCATATTCATATATGTGGATTTATGATCAACTTTTCACAAGATTATTATCAGAAATATTCATCCACCTGAAATACATATTTGTTTCCTAGTACTGAAAACAAACTTCAGTGAATGGTGCACACATATCCTAATATTTCTACAGTAACTCACCCAGTTTAACATCAATGCGTATAGATTCCTATGGGACATGAAGTGTATTTTGACGTTCATTTTTATTCAACTCTGGTACATTAATATTTCTTCAGTTAATGCACATCATAGGATAAATATTTCATCCACAATTTATCAAATTGATAGGCATTTGTTTCACTTTCAATCACTTCCTGATTCAGAACACATGTATTCCTTAATGTTTCTTGACTGCTCGTTTCATGAGACTTCTTTCCAAACACATTATTTTCAATTTCCATTATCGCTTTGAAGCAAATCTCACACACCCGTCTTGATAAAGCATTAAAGTAATATTACCATTATATGTATAATTGGTTGGAATTAATGATTGTATATCAATATAAGATTTTCTGCATATTTTCAGATACAAATTCAATCGATTATTTAAAGTGTAATCAGTTATATTATTTATTCACAGTATCGTCTCTTCATGCATTATCTCTACATACATAGACACAGGGTACACCTCTTTGTACCCCCAATATTAATTTATATGTCTTCAAAATATTGCTCCCAGAAATGGTGGAAGAAATACTCTGTCAACTGATGTACATAAACATTTTATCACAGTAATATTCTGGACACAAAATGCAAAGTTCACACTTATGATTGTACCAAAGACTAAATGGAATGTAAACATGGATTACTAAAAAAATCCATGTCCAATTTGGCTAATGCTCTCAAATGTCAATCCTATTAATGATTACATATTTGTTTCTTCCTAAGATTATATATTCAAATTCAACCCTGTTGAAAATATCTAATACTATCACTCACTTTATACTTTGTCTGATTTCATAATGTCTCTATAGATATCTGCTTTCCTACATATTTTCCCCAGTTCATCATTGTGACTCATTCTTCACATGTGCTGACATTGACATTCACTCACTAACCGAAACCCTGTTGCTAAAGAACTTTTGGTCCAATTCCTATACTCACTCTTTTTTCTAAACTTACTTACTATCTTCCTAATCCACCTACTGTCCCCTTTTGACTGGATATTCTCTTCGACATTCAATCATCCAAGGTACAAGGTCCTATGCCATTTTATATCGATCTATCTGAGACATCTGTGCAGAACATAATTCAAAGCTAAGTGTCACAATCAAAGGCCCAATTCCCTTCTGGGCTTCAAATCTTACCTAGATTTCTGTTTTCATACTTACATTTCACCTATTTATTCTTGTAAATATCGCAGATTCCCAATACCATTATTCATCCTGCAGAATGATTCCTAACTCAAATCGAATATGTTATTAATCCTAACCATACACTCTTCCATCAATCTAACTTTACAAAAGAGTAGGGACACAGTTTGTCTTACAATACAGGAATGTAGGGGATCTTCCACCTGCTGAGAACCTCAAAGGTCCTTACAGAAATGATCCCTGGAGAAGATGTTGACAGCTATGGAGGACCTGAGAGAGAAAAATTCATTTTCCATGAAAAACAACCAGGTCAAAATGAAGGGATGTGTCTGAATCAGCCTCTCTCTTCTTAATGTAGAGTAGTTGGACCAAATCAGGCATGTGTGGAGAGCTGTTCCCGGGTGCCTATTTTTGATATACAATTCTTAGCTTGAGGTGTCACAGTAAGTAGGGGCAGGCTCCATCTCATGGGAACCTAGGAAGCAACTTTTAGGACAAAGTGTTTGCCAAGGCAGTGACCTCATTCAGTTTCTGAATGAAGTGACCTACCTCACTTCTTTGGTGATGGAACTCTCTGAACTGGGGATCCAAGAAGCCAGGCACCCAGAGTCAGTCCCAGTCCCAGTCCCAGTGGGCTCACATGTTTGTATTTACCAAGGACAGAGTCAGACTTTCTTGGTACCTACTGATGTGAGGATGGCCAAATGCCAGGAGAGCTCTGAAGAGGGCCAGTTCATGAGAAAGCAGGCAGTGTCTCACCACTGGCTCCTGAAAACTTCACTGAGTTGGCCAAGGAGACCAGATCTGAGAGAGTTTCCCAATACTATTATTCATCCCGAAGAATGATTCCTAACCCAAATTGAACATGTTATTAACCCTAACATACACTGTTCCCTCAATCTAACTTTACAGAAGAGCGGGGACAGTGTTGGTCTTACAATACAGGAATGTAGGGGATCTTCCACCTGCTTAGAAACTCAAAGGTCCATGCAGAAATCATTCCTGGAGAAGATGTAGGCAGCTATGAAGGACTTGAGAGAGCAAAAGTCATCTTCCATGGCAAACAACCTGGTCAGGATAAAGGATTGTATCTGAATCAGCCTCTCTCTTATTAATGTAGAGAAGATGGATCAAACCAGGCCTGTGTGGAGAGCTATTCCTGAGTGCCTATGGTTTATATACCATTCTAACTTGTGAAAGTGTCACAGGAAGTAGGGGCATCCTCCATCTCAAGAGACCATAGGAAGCAACTGTTAGGACAAAGTGGTTGCCAAGGGAGTGACCTCTTTCAGTTTCTGAAGGAAGTGACCTCACGTCACTTCCTTGGTGTTGGAACTCTCTGAACTTGGGATCCAGGAAGCCAGGCACCCATTGCCAGTCCCAGTCCTACTCCTAGTGGGCTCACTTCTTTGGATTTACCAGGGACAGAGTCAGTCTTTCATGGTACCTACTGATGTGGGGATGGCCAAATGCCAGAAGAGCTCTGAAGAGGGGCCTTTCCTGAGAAAGCAGGTAGTGGCTCATGCTGGCTCCTGAAATCTTCACAGAGTTGGCCACGAAGACCAGATCTGAGACAAGACAGGCTATTTTTGGGGAACATAGTATGACCCACCAGTCAGAGAATACTCCAGATAGTCACAGATGTACTTGGGGGAAGCAGGTGCCTTTGTGGGTGTTGGTGTGGGATTCTTTTTTTGTCTCTTGTTCTGAGAATAGGTTAACCAGTACCCTGGTTATTAATTGGTAGTTACATTATGCTTATAGACCCCAGAACTCAGGACAGGTAGAAAAAATAAATAGAACCATTAAATAGACCTTTACGAAATTAATCTTAGAGACCTGCATAAAAGATTGGACTATGCTCCTGCCTTATGCACTGTTTCATGCAAGAAATACTCCCTCTGTTTCTTTGTGTAACCTCACCACCTGTGAAATTCTCTATGGTGCCCTTCCTCCAGTAAGGGACCTAACCCCAACTCTAAGACCTAAGGATCCCTTCCACACCCCCTAGCTTGACAGACTTAAAGCTCTTGAAAGAACTCATTGATATCTGTTCAAACAGCTGGCCACGGCCTACCAAACTGGGGACAAGGGGACTCCACTTCAATATAATGTAAGAGACTTCATCTACATAAGAAGACATCAGGTTTCATTCCTGGAACCCCGATGGAAAGGAACATACCAGGTACTACTTATAACACCTACATCAGTAAATGTATACGGAATCAATTCCTGCATCCATGCCTCTCATCTCAAGCCTGCGCTCTGTCCAGACTCTTGCTGGAAACTGGAAATGACTAGTAACCCTTTCAAATTGTGTATTCACCATATGAATAAGGCTACAGACTCTCCCCTTGGCCACCAGTAGTCCTAAACCTCATCAGGTGGTTCATCAGCGATGGCTGATCACAAATCCTACTAGAGAAGAAGTATGGTCTATCTCGCTTACAGCCCCCATAGGGACCTGGTGGCCATCTCTCCACCCAGACATTTGTCAGCTGGCTATAGGTTTTTCCTATTGGGATATATCTGATAAAGTGGATCCCACTAAAATTCTATTAAATACCTTCTGTATCATCGATAATGGAAACAAACATTATGGATGTAGGGACACGCGAGCAAGATGCAGGTTGGCTAGCCCAGATTACTATGTTTGCATGGCAGACTATCAAAGCCACAAAGAGCCACGGCTGTGAGGGGAAAAAGCCAACTTCTTCTGTAAGTCATGGGGATGTTAGCATACAGGGACTGCCTGGTGAAACCCAAACTCCCCATCAAATTCAGTACACAGCATTGGCCATATTACCAATTAGACAACCAAAACCGATGGACCCCAGAAGGCTCTCTAGATCCTCAAATTATGCATGACATTTTTAACTTCTACAAGTGATCAAAAGGGTGGAAGGAGATTCCCCTATGTGAAGACCTTTTCCCTCCTTCACTCACATCCTGAACTATGCTTCTCCAATAGATCCTAACCCTCAGCCTTCTGCTCCAGACTCTCTGCTTTCACTCCCACCTGAGCAACATGATTTCTCCCCTCCATTTACTAGATCAAAAAACCAAACCTCGGCCGGTTCTCAGACCATTGCTCCCTTGCTGAGGTATCAGGTACTGAGGTACCCCTCCACCCACTCAGTCCTCTTTTCTCCAGTAAGTGCCCAGAGCAGGTCCCATCAGGTCCTCTTACCAGCTAACCCAAAGCTCAAACCAGCTGAGGAGATCCCTCAGACCACTATCCAAGATGTAATGAAAGTGACCTTTAAAGTTGCCTTGTCATCACTGAAAACAGGTGACTAAGAATTTAAAGTCCCTCACAGGCTTTTTGGGATACTCACTCCTGTCGTCCCCTCTGCTCTACCTGTTCTACTGCTCAAGTTTTTGTTGCCAGGAAAATCACAAACCCCTTTCCCAATATTCTTTTACATCTCTCCTTCCTAATTCTCAGATAAACGGAGCTGCACTCAGCCTTGCTTTCCACGTCTTGCCCCTCTTCACCAGGCCCACAGAAAAGTCTTATATGACCTTCTCCAGAAGTCTTCACCATTGCTGACTTTAGGACTTTCAGCAAAAGAGTCCCTATAAAAGAATTCAATGTAGATAAACTCCGTGTTTTCATGTCGCCCTGTTCTACTTGGCCAGTGGCTGGAAAAATCAGCACTCCTAAGCTAGACACCCCCTTACGAGTTTTTCACAAAATAAGTGAACAAGGCCTCTGGCCTTGAGCTGGGGATTCACAGAGATGGCTACAATTCTAAGTAAAGAAGTTACCAACTAGGCTCCATGGTAACAGCTGGCAGGGAGAAAAAAAAGAGAAAAAAAAAAAGCTCTCCCTGTCCCAAGTGTCCTTGAAAAGTTAACTTGCCGAGAACAGAGGAAAAAATAACAGAAACAAAAACTGCTTTTTGTGAACTTCTGCAGACTGTGAACTTCTGAGCCCCTTCCCTTACATGTTGGGTACAAATTCTGAAACTACCTAAACTTGGGGTTCAGAAGATTAATTGATTACAACAGAAGCAATACCCTCTAAATCCGTTTGCAACCAAATAGGGCTGTTTCCCTGTCTTCGGTGCTATCTTAGATTCCTTTCCTTTTCCGTACCTACAACAGTATAATTCTATATACTTAAACATTGTTTATGTTTTCATGAAATGGTCAACAGATGTGATTAATTATGTAATGGTGCAGATGTTTCCCAGAGTGTTCTAGGATGATGCATGTTCATTTAAAGATCAAATCGGAGGGCATACAACCTGTTTCCACCGGGAACCTGTATCTCTCACTTTAGCCATCCTATTAGGAATAGGAGTTGCTGCAGGAGTGAGCACAGGAACCCTAGTCCATGGGACACAACAAATGACCCAATTAGAAGCAGCAATAGACCAAAAATTAAAGATAATAAAACCTCCATCACAGCTTTACAGGAATGTTTAACCTCTCTCTCTGAAGTTGTTTTACAGAACAGGCGAGGGTTAAACCTTCTCTTCATGAGAGAAGGGGGACTTTGTGCTGCATTGAGGGAAGAAGGTTGTTTTTATGCCGACCATACTGGAGTTGTATAAGAACCTATGAGTATATTAAGAAAATGCCTTTAAGAGTGTCAACGAGAGAGAGAGGCCCAAAAAGGGTGGTTTGAGTCTTGGTTCACACAGTCCCTCTGGTTAACTATGCTTTCATCAGCCCCGGCCTGTCCATTAATAATCCTCATATTATTGCTAACTGTAGGACCCTGTTGGCTCAACCATGTAGTTTCCTTTCTCGAAGCTCAAATTGGACAATTTAAACTTATGGTAATCAGACAACAATATACCCCACTAGGAGACATAAAATGTGACACCCTTCAATGATCACTTTCATGATTAAAAGTAACCAGAAGAAGAATTGGGGAATAAAAAGTTAATAAAATAGGTACTTGTCACTTCCTATTTTTCTGTATGCTTAATAAAACACTGTTGAAATCTTGAGAACTGTTTGCTAATCTTGTTCCCAGAATGTGCTGTCCCCAACTGCCAAACTGCAGAATGTACTCCATCATCCCGTTGAAAGCAAACTGCCCACTCTCCCTGACGCATCAATAAATTTCCCTCCCTGCCCTCTCCAAGGAAAGTATATAAGCTCTGTTTAAGCTGTTCTCAGGACTCTCTGCTCTATTCAAGTGAGCTCTAAGCCCCAGCATGCTGGACCCTCAATAAACCCTTTGTTGTTGCATGAGACAGTCTCTTGGTGGTCTCTTCCTCCTATGCCTGCCCGACCATTACAATATTCCAACTCTATATTCTTATAAATATCTCAGGTTCCCAATACCATTATTCATCCAGCAGAATAATTCCTAACCCATATCAAACATGTTATTAAACATAACCATACACTCTTTCCTCAATCTAACTTTACAGAAGAGCAGGCACAGAGTTGGTATTACAATACAGGAATGTAGGGGATTGTTCATCTGCTGAGAACCTCAAAGATCCATGCAGATATGATCACTGGAGAAGATGTAGGCAGCTATGAAGGACCTGAGAGAGCAAAAGTCATCTTCCATGGAAAACAACCTGGTCAGTATGAAGGGTTGTGTCTGAATCAGGCTCTCAAATTTTAATGTAGAGAAGATGGACCAAACCAGGCCTGTTTAGAGAGTTGTTCCCGGGTGCCTATGGTTGATATACCATTCTAACTTGTGAAACTGTCACAGGTAGTAGGGGCAGCCTGCATCTCATGGGACCCTTGGAAGCAAATGTTAGGACAAAGTGGTTGCCAAGGCAGTGACCTCATTCAGTTCCTGAAGGAATTGACCTCACCTCACTTCCTTGTTGATGGAACTATCTGAACTTGGGATCCAGGAAGCCAGGCACACAGAGCCAGTCCCAGTCCCAGTCCCAGTGGTCTCACTTGTTTGGATTTACCAAAGACAGAGTCAGTCTTTCTTGGTACCTACTGATGTGAGGATGGCAAAATGCCAAGAGAGCTCTGAAGAGGGGCCTTTCCTGAGAAAAACGTAGTTGCTCAATGCTGGCTCCTGACAACTTTACAGAGTTGGCTAAGGAGGACAGATCTGAGAGAGAACATGCCATTTAAAGGGAACATACTGTGGCCCACTAGTCAGAGGACACTCCAAATAGTCTCAGAATTACTTAGGGAAAGGAGGTGCCTTTATGGGTGTAGGTGTAGGTTTGTGGTTTTCACTTGTTCTGAGAATAGGTATCAAAGGCGGTTTGTTTGGATTGAGTGAACTCTTTCTGGTAAGTACTTTGACAAGGCGAGTGTTTTTATGTCTGTATATAAAACGGTGTTCGTGGTTGTAGACATAAGAAGAGAGAATGCATCAATGGATGTGTCCTGTCTAGTAGAAAGCTTGCCAGCCTTCATACTGCCCAATTTATGAATGGACTGCTACTTGACTTATGGATGGGCAACATCTGCTATCCTCCAAAGTTCCTGTTTTCTTCCTGAATTCTGGCCTCTCTAAAGAATAGGCTCATGCTTTTGTGCCCAAGATATGTACCACCTCCAAGCTCTGTGACATGGACATGTACTGGATACCTGAAGGGAATGACGAGCTTCTTAGAAAACTCAGATATCAGTATGACCAGTAAAGTCTCAGTGGAGAAAGCCTGCTTTGTGCCTTTTGCTTACCTATTGTTTTATTGCCCTGAATGTCAGGAAGGTCTCTGCCTCAGGCCTCCCCTTTGTGAAGCCTGAAGAAAAGAGTTCTCAAATTGAAATGAATGGGCATCACCTGTGGCTCTGTGCTTAATTGCTTTGGAAAGGGATGTGTCTGAATCAGCCTCTTGGCACTGTGTGAGGCTGTGGCTTAGATTCTCAGCACTAGATGGATCCAAAGAAATATCTCATGTGTGCATCCAATACAAAAATGGCTAAAAGAGCAGATATTGTAGATGAAGTCTCTCGCCTTCCTATGTAAAGTTCCTGACCTCCATTAAGTGAGAATAGTGATACTTTGGGTCAAATGAGATATTTAAAGCCCTGTAGAGGCTAGCCTATAGGTGCATGGGTTTTCTCATGATTCCAATTCACATAAAGAATCTAAACCGCACAGTAATTAGGCCTCAAATTGGAGAAGCAAAGCAGAATTAACGGCATGCCTATTTGATCACTCTTGGTTAACAGGAACGGTGTCTAGGCCACACAGACTTTAGGAAAATGAGGGAAAAAGGGAGCTTATTTTGGACACTGTTGTGGGCTGCGCCCCTCATGGAAACCTGCTACCAGAGGTAATGATTAGTGTCTATATGGAAGAAGATGAGGGCCATGTGGGAGTGTTTTGGTTTTAATTGTGGACATTTGTATCGTGGTTGGAAGAGATGACTGGGTCCACCTGGGCTTGAACTCTGGTGTGACTCCCATTAGAGACTGAGTTCTGGAACTGACCTCAGAGCAGTATTGCCATGAATTTTGTCGGGATTTTATTAGGCCACGCATGAGAGTGACCCTTGGAAACTGAGATCTAAGGCCAGTGTGGATTTCCACAGAGCACTGGGAATCTCAGCCAGGATATAACATGATTTTATTTTTAAAGACTTGGCAGCCATAGTTGAGAGTCAAAACACACATGGAACTCACATTGTAGACCTCAATGGGTCTGGCTTCATGTGACCTTTTGGCCACTCTTTGGGAAGACTTGCCTGTGAGAGTTCTTCAGAGCATTCATTGAAATGAGCTTCCTCACCATTTAATGGTTCCTGAATTAATTGAAACCCATAGTGCCTCCAACTTCATCCTTGAAAAATGGCTAGATAAATACCATGAAATTTTTGAAATTCCCATGACCAGGTGGCACTGGAGAAACTTTGGATGTCCTGTTGCTGATCATGAGTATACCAGACGGTGCCTTGATTGACTGGGTTTCATGAAAATGGTGTAGATCAGATATGCCAGTAAGTTGGAGCCTGCTGAGCAGTGGGCCTAGAGCAATGTTGGGCAGGTGTGTGACACAAAATATGCGCTGGGGCCATTTCGATCTGCCATTGGCTTCCAAATGCCTTGTGACTGACAGGATGCAGCCAGCAGACCCTTATTTGTAAAGGCATCTTGTTATATGGAGAGTTTTGACCCTGTCCCTTACTTTTGGAAACTCCTCTACCACCTCCAAGTTTGTGAACTCCTGATCATATTCCATTCCAGATTTGTATTCTCAGAATTCCTAACTCTTTTTCCCTAATTGTGTCTTACTTGGGGTGAAAGTATTGTCAAGGCATTGTTCTGGATGAGAGTGGGAAAAATTTTGTGTAGCACATATTTGCATACACATTGGATTCATTTTCCAATTTTCCATTCAGAATACTAAATCCCTGACACTAACATATACCCTATTAGACTCTGACTACTAATCCTAATATGGTGGAGTAAAATAACACAAACGGAATAGAAATACAAGCAGTTCAGAGAAGGCATGGTGTGTAGTTGGAATTGTCTTTTGCATTATATTGGGTAGAAGGTATAAACTAGTTATTTTTTTTATTGAAAGAGTTCTCCATGTGTTTTTAAAGTAAACAAATGTATGAATTCGTGTCTCCCTTTCTCCGTAGCATATTCAGCACATGTATTTTTATATGCACATACAGAATCCTACCTGGTACCACTCGTACAATCTTGTGAGGTGGCTTACTTGGCAGATACAAATTGCGAGAAGACATCACAGCTCCTAAACACTGTTGGAACAGAAAATTAAACCTATGGGTGAGCTTCCTAGATGAACAACATTATACATAAATCCATGTTCAGTAAAATGAATATTTTTGCATCTGTGGATGATTTATATTTCATGGTGAATTTCGATTGGCATATATATTGCTACTTTTTAATGTCTGTGTGTATATATATATATATATATATATATATATATATATATAGTCTCCAGATTTTTCAAAATATGAAATATATGTGTCTTATTACACACTTCCTAAATTCATTCATATTCATGTATGTGGATTTATAATCAAATTTTCACATGATTATTCTCAGAAATATTCATCCACCTGAAATACATATTTTTTCCTACTAGTGAAAACTAACTTCAGTGAATGTTGCATACAAATCCTAATATTTCTACAGTAACTGACCCAGTTTAACATCAATGCTAGTAGATTCCAATGGACATGCTGTGTGTTTTGACGTTCATTTTTATTCAACACTGGTACATTATGATTTCTTCAGTTTATGCACATCATAGGATATATTTTTCATCCACAGTTTCACAAATTTATAGGCATTTGTTTCACTTTCAATCAATTCCTTCTTCAGAACACATGTATTCATCCATGTTTCTTGACTGGTCTTTTCATGAGACTTCTTTACAAAACACATTATTTTCAATTTTCATAATCATTTTTGAAGCGAAACTCAGACACCGTTCATGATAAACAATAACACTAATATTAACAATAGATGTATAACTGGTTGGAATGAATGATTTTATATCAATATAAGATATCTTAAATATTTTCAGATATCAATTCCATCCATTATTTAAAGTGGAATCAGCTATATTATTTATTCACAGTGTGGTCAATTCATGCATTATCTCTATATTCATAGACACAGGGCACACCTCTTTGTACAACCAATACTTATGTATATGTCTTCTAAATATTACTGCCAGAAATGGTGTAAGAAATACTCATGTCACCAGATCTACATACACATTTTATCACAGTAATATTCGGGACACAAAAAGTAAATGTCACACTTATGATTGTACCGGAGTCTGAATGGAAAGTGAACATGGATTACTAAAAACATTCCTGTCCATGTTGCCTAATCCTCTCAATTATCAATCCTGTTGGTGACTACATATTTGTTTCTTCCAAAGATTATATATTCAAACTCTACCCTGTTGAAAATGCCTAATCATATCACTCACTTTATACTTTGCCTGATTTCATTATGTCTCTATTGATATGTGGTTTCCTATATATTTTCCCCAGTTCATCATTGTGACTGACCCTTCACATGAAGTTATGTTTACTTTCACTCTCTAACCAAAACACTATTGCGATAGAACATATATTCCAAATCCTATATTGACACTTCTTCCTAAACCTACTATCTACCTAATCCTACCGACTATCCGTTTTTGACTGGATGTTCTCTTCGACATTCAATCATCCAAGGTACAAGGTTCTATGCCATTATATATCTATTTTTCTGAGACATCTGTGCACAATGTAAATCAAAGTTAAGTATCCCAATCAAGGGCCCAATGCCCTCTAGGCTTCAAAATTACCTAGATTTCTGTTTTTATTCATATATTTAACCTCTATATTTTTATAAATATCGCAGGTTCCCAATACCATTATTCATCCCGCAGAATGATTCCTAACCCAATTCAAACATTTTATTAACCCTAAGAATACACTGTTCCCTCAATCTAAATTTAATGAAAAGCAGGGACAGAGTTGGTCTTACAATACAGGAATGTAGGGGATCTTCCACCTGCTGAGAACTTCAAAGATCCATGTAGAAATGAACCCTGGAGAAGATATAGTCATCTATGAAGGACCTGAGAGAGCAAAAGTCATCTTCCATGTCAAACACCCTGGTCAGGATGAAGGGATGTGTCTGAATCAGCCTCTGTCTTCTTAATGTAGAGGAGAAGGACCAAACCAGGCCTGTGTGGATAGCTATTCCCGGGTTCCTAAGGTTGACATACCATTCTAACTTGTGAACATTTCAGAGGAAGTAGGGGAACCCTCCATCTAATGGGACCCTTGGAAGCAACTATTAGGACAAAATGGTTTACAAGACAGTGAATTCATTCAGTTCCTGAAGGAAGTGACCTCACCTCACTTCCTTGGTGATGGATCTCTCTGAACTTGGGATCCTGGAAGCCAGGCACACAGAGCCAGTCCCAGTCCCAGTCCCAGTGGGCCCACTTGCTTGGATTTACCAAAGACAGAGTCAGTCTTTCTTTGTTCCTACTGATATTATGATGCCAAAAGCAAGGAGAGCTCTGAAGAGAGGCCTTTCCTGAGAAAGCAGGTATTGGCTCAAAATTCCCTTCTGACAACTTAAAAGAGTTGGCCAAGTAGACCAGATCTGAGACAGGACAGGACATTTCGGGGGAACATTGTATGGCCCACCAGTCAGAGGACACTCCGTAGAGTCACAGACCTACTTGGGGGAAGGAGGTGACTTTGTGGGTGTGGTTGTGGGTTTATGATTTTGTCTCATCTTCTGAGAATAGGTAGGAATGGCGGTTAGTTTTTTTTTTTTTTTGGAGTGTACTGTTTCTAGTAAGTCGTTTGACAAGGCGAGTGTTTCTATGTCTGTGTATTCCACTGTGTCCGTGGTTGTATACATTAGAAACGAGAATGCATCAATGTATTTGTCCTGTCTAGTAGAAAGCTTCCCAGCATTCAACCTGCCCAATTTATGAATGGGTTGCGGCTTTCCTTAAGGATGGGCAACACCTACTATCTTCCTAATTACCAATTTTCTTCCTGAATTCTTTCCAATCTCCAGAATTGGCTCATGTTTTTTTGTCCAAGATATGTACCACCTCCAAGCTCTGTGACATGGCCATGTACTGGATATCTGCAGGGAATGGCGAGCATCTCAGAAAACTCAGATATCAGTGTGACCAGTAAAGTATCAGTGGAGAAACCCTGCTTTGGGCCTTTTGCTAACATAATGTTCTGTTGCCCTTAATTTCAAGAAGTTCTTTGCCTCAGGCCACCCCTTTGTGAAGCCTGAGGAAAACAGTTTTCAAATGGAAATGAATGGGCATCACCTGTGGCCCTTTGCTTTATTGCTTTGGAAAGGGATGTGTGTGATTTAGCCTCTTGGCCCTGTGTGAGGCTGTGGCTTAGATTCTCAGCACCTGATAGATCTAAAGAAAGATCCCATGTGTGCATCCAAAACCAAAATGGCCAAAAGAGCAGTCCTTGTGGATGACGTCTCGCCTTCCTCTGTGAGGTTCCTGACTTCCATCAATAGGGATCCTTTGGGTCAGAGGAGTTCTCCAACGCCCTGCAGAGGTGCTTGGGTTTTCTCATGACTCCAATTCACATAAAGAATCTTAACCTCTGAGTCAGTTGGCCTCAAAGTAGAGAAGCGGTGTAGTCTTCACAGCATGCCTATTTCATCACGCCTGGTTCACAGAAAGTATGTCCAGGCCACCCTGACTTTAGCAAATGAGTGGCAAGGGAGCTTATTTTGGACACTGTCTTGGACTGCGCTCCTCATGAAAACCTCCAGCCAGAGGTTATGATGAGTGTCTATATGGAAGAAAATGAGGGCCATGTCGAAGTGTTTTGGTTTTAATTGTGGTCATTTGTGTGTCAGTTGGAAGAGATAACTGTGTTCACCTGGGCTTGAACTGTTGTGTGATTCCACTTAGAGACTGCTTTCTGGAACTGACCTCAGTGAAGTATTGCCATGAATTTTTTTGAGATTTTAGGAGGCCACGCATGAGATTCACTCTTGGTATCTGTGATCTAGGCCCAGGGTGGCTTTGCACAGAAAACTGGGAATCTTTGCAAGGATATCACATGATTTTATTCTGAAAGACTTGGCAGTCATCGATGAGAGTCAAAACACACATGGACCTAACATTGTAGACCTCAATGGGCCTTGCTTATGTTACCATTTGGCCTCTGTTTCTGTAGCCTTGCCTATGAGAGTTCTCTAGAGCTTTCATTGAAATGAGCTTCCTCACCATTTAATGGTTCCTGAATTAATTGAAACCCAGAGTGTCTCAAATTCATTTTTGAAAAATGGCTAGATAAATACCATGCAAGTTTTGAAATTCCCATGACCAGGTGGCACTGGAGAACCTTTGGATATCTGGTTCCTGATCATGAGTGTACCAGACAATGCCTTGATTGACTGGGTTTCATGAAAATGGAGTAGAACAGAGATGCCTGTAAGTTGGAGCCTGCTGAGTAGTGGGCCTAGAGCTGTGGTGTGAAGGTGTGTGATAAACATCTGTGGTGGGGCCATGTGAATATGTCTTTGACTTCCAAATGGCTTGTGACTGACATGCTGCTGCCAGCAGACCCTTATATGTAAAGGCATCTTATTATATAGAGGGGTTTCAGGGCAATGTTCAGAATCAGGTTGCTCTTGTCAAGGGGGCAAGCTATGTGGGATAGAAGCCTGGTTGGTGCATTCTCCTGTAAACCCTGACCCACCACACCTGACAGAACTCCCTCCAGCACTGTGTCCCTGATGAACTCCTTGTATTTTTTGAAGCAACACCAAACTACGAGTGCAGCAGCCAGAAACACCACGAAAAGTGGAGGATGACCAAATGACTTCACAGTCCACGCGGGCAGACACTTAGACTCAGGTGGCCAAAGTTTGCCGACAAAGATAGAATTCATCACTGCTGCCTAATGTTCATTGGAAAACAAGAAACCATGTCCTCCAGGTCACATAGATGCCATTCCAGATTTGATGGTCTCACTACAAAGGAAGCTAAATCTCCTGACAACAACATATACTTTAAGTGCCCAAACTCAGAGGCAGTTTGTCAAGAAGTCTTTAGGCCAAAAGAACTTCATGTTTGTGGAGTGTTTACCCTATCCCTTACTTTTGGATACTCCTCTCCCAACTCCAAGGTTGTGAACTCCTGAGCATTTTCCATTCCGGATATGTATTCACAACTTTTCAAACTCTTCTCCTCTAATTGTGTCTTACTTGTGGTGAAGGAAATGTCAAGGCATTGTTCTGGATCAGAGTGGGGAGATTTTTGTGTAGCACATATTTGAATACACATGAGATTAATTTTCCTATTTTCCATTCGAAATTCTGAATCCCTGACACTTACCCATACCCTACTAGACTCTCACTACTAATCCTAATATGATGGAGAAAAATAACCCAAACAAAATAGAAATACAACCAGTTCAGAGGAGGCCTGTTGTATAGTTGGACTTGCCTTTTGCATGATAAAGTGTAGGAGTTACAAATCTAGTCAATTTTTAAATGAAAAAGTTCTCCATGTGTTTTTAAAGTTAACAAATATGTGAATTCTTGTTTCCCTTTCTCTGAAGCCTATTCAGAACATGTATTTTTAATGCATATATTGAATCCTACCTGGTATCACACTTATATTTTTGTGAGGTGGATGACATGGCAGATACAAATTGTGAGAAGAGATCACTCCTCCTAAACACTGTTGGAACTGAAAATTCAACCTATGGGTGAGCTTCCTAGTTGAACAACATTTTACTTAAATCCATGTTTAGTAAAATAAATATTTTTGCTTCAATGGATGATATATATTTCATGATGAATTTCTATTGGCATATATATTGCCAGTTTTTAATGTCTCTGTGTGTGTTTTTTGTATATATATATATATTCTCCAGGTTCTTCAAAACATGAAATATATGTGTCTTTTATACACTCCATTAATTTATTCATGTTCATGTACTTGGATTTATAATCAACTTTTCAGAAGATTATTCCAGAAATATTCATCCACCTGAAATTCATATTTGTTACCTAGTACTGAAAGCTAACTTCAGTGAACGGTGCCCACAAATCCTAATATTTTTATAGTAACTGACCCAGTTTAATATCAAAGCAAGTTGATTCCTATGGGACATGTTATGTATTTTGACGTTTATTCCTATTCAACACTGGTAAATTACTATTTCTTCTTTTTTTGCACATCATAGGATATATATTTAATCCAAAAGTTATCAAATTTACAGGTATTTGTTTCACTTTCAATCACTTCCTGCTTCAGAACACACGTATTCCTGCAGGTTACTTGACTGGTCTTATCATGAAACTTCTTTCCAAACACATTATTTTTGATTTTCATAATGATTTTTGAAGCAAAATATACACAATTTTCATGATTATCCATAACCCTAATATTTCCATTAGATGTATAAATGGTTGTAATGAATGTATGTGTATCAATATAAGATTTCATGTATATTTTCAGATATCAATTCATTCCATTATTTAAAGTTGGAACCAGTTATATTTTTAATTCTCAGTATGGTCTCTTCATGCATTATCTCAATATTCATAAACACATGGTACACCCATTTGTACCCCCAATACTAATTTATGCATCTTCAAAATATTGCTCCCAGAAACAGTGGAAGAAATACTCCACCTGATCTACATATACATTTTATCACTGTAATAATCTGGACACAAAATGCAAAGTTCACCTTTATGATTGTACCAAAGCCTAAATGGAAATTGACCATGGATTACTAAAACATCTATGTCTAAATTGCCTAATGCTCTCAAATGTCAATCTATTTGTGACTCCATATTTATTTTTCCCTAAGATTATACAGTCAAGTTCAACCCTGTTGAAAATGTCTAATATTATCACTCACTTTGTACTATACCTGATTTCCTAATGTCTCTATTGATATCTGCTTTGCTACATATTTTCCCCAGTTCATCATTGTGAGTGACCCTACACATGTGCTGATATTGACATTCACTCTCTAACCGAAACCCTATTGTTAAAGAACTTTTGGTCCAAAGTCTATACTCGCCCTCATTTCAACACCTACCGACTATCTTCCTGATCCTACAGACTATCCCTGTTTGATTGGATGTTCTCTTCTACATTCAATCATCCAAGGTACAAGGTCCTATTTCATTGTATATCGATTTATCTGAGACATCTGTGCATAACATAATTCAATGCTAAGTATCCCAATCAAAGGCCCAATGCCCTTCTGGGCTTCAAATCTTACCTAGATTTCTGTTTTCATACTTATATTTCACCTATATATTCTTAAAAATGTCACAGGTTCCCAATACCATTATTAATTGAGCGGAATGATTCCTAACCCAAATCAAACATGTTATTAACCTTAACCATACACTGATCCCTCAATCTAACTTTTCAGAAGAGCAGGGACAGAGTTGGTCTCAAAATACAGGCATGTAGGGGATTCTCCACCTGCTGAGAACCTAAAAGGCCCATGCAGAAATGATCCATGGAGAAGATGTAGGCAGCTATGAAGGACCTGAGAGAGCAAAAGACATCTTCCATGGTGAATAACCTGGTCAGGATAAAGGGTTGTGTCTGAATGAGCCTCTCTTTTTTTCATATAGATAAGATGGACCAAAACAGGCCTATGTGGAGAGCTGTCCCTAGGTGCCTATGGTTGATATACCAATCTAACCTGTGAAAGTATCACAGGAAGTAGGGGCAGCCTCCATATCATGGGACCTTTGGAAGCAACTGTGAAGGCAAAGAGGTTGCCAAGATAGTGACCTCATTCAGTTCCTGAAGGAAGTGACCTCATCACACTTCTTTGGTGATGGAACTGTCTGAACTTGGTATCCAGGAAGCCAGGCACTCAGAGCCAGTCACAGTCCCAGTCCCAGGGGTCTCAATTTTTTTGATTTACCAAGGAGAGAGTCAGAGTTTCTTGGTAACTACTGATGTGTGGATGGCCAAATGCCAGGAAAGCTCTGAAGAGGGGCCTTTTCTGAGAAAGCAGGTAGTGGCTCACCACTGGCTCCTGACAACTTCACAGAGTTGGACAAGGAGACCAGATCTGAGAAAGGACAGGCCATTTCAGTGGAACATAGTATGACCCACCAGTCATAGGACACTCTGGATAGTCACAGTCCTACTTGGGGGAAGGAGGTGCCTTTGTATGTGTGTGTGTGTTTGTGGTTTTGTCTCATGTTCTGAGAATAGGTAGTAGTGGCGGTTTGTTTGGTTTTGAGTGAACTGTTTCTAGTAAGTCATTTGACAAGGCGAGTGTTTCTATGTCTCTGAATCCCACTGTGTCCGTGGTTGTAGACAGTTGAAAAGAGAATGGATCAATGGATTTGTGTTGTCTAGTAGAACGCATCCCAGCATGTATCCTGCCAAATTTATTAATGGTCTGAGGCTTTCCTTATCGATGGGCAACACCTGCTATCTTTCTAAGTTCCTGTTTTCTTCCTGAATTCTGGCCAATATCCAGAATAGGCTCATGGTTTTCTCTCCAAGATATGTACCACCTCCAAGCTCTGTGACATGGCCATGTACTGGATAGCTGAAGGGAATGGAGAGCATCTCAGAATACTCAGATATCAGAGTGACCATTTAAGTCTCATTGGAGAAACCCTGCTTTGGGCCTTTTGCTTACCTATTGTTGTGTTGACCTGAATGTCAGCAAGGTCTTTGCCTCAGGCCATCTCTTTTTGAAACCTGAAGAAAACAGTTTTCAAATGGAAATGAATGGACATCCCCTGTGGCTCTTTTCTTAATTTCTTTGGAAGGAGATGTGTCTGATTCAGCCTTTTGGCCCTTTGTGAGTCTGTGGCTTAGATTATCAGCACCTGATGGATCTAAAGAATGATCCCATGTGTGCATTCAAACCAAACTGGCCAAAAGAGCAGTCATTATGGATAAAGTCTCTCACCTTCCTTTGTAAGGTTCCTGACCTCCATCAAATGAGAATAGGGATCCTTTGGGTCAATTGAGTTCTTAAAAGCCCTGCAGAGGCTAGCCCATAGGTGCTTGGGTTTTCTGATTACTCCAATTCACATAAAGAATCTAAACCCCACAGTCAGTAGGCCTCAAATTGGTGAACCGAAGTAGTATTAATGGCAGGCCTATTTGACCACTCCTGGTTCACAGGAAGGTTGTACAGGCCACCCTGACTTTAGGCAAACCAGAGGCAAGGGAGCTTATTTTGGACACTGTCTTGGCCTGCGCCCCTCATGGAAACCTTTAGCCAGAGGATATGATGAGTGTCTATATGGAAGAATATGAGGGCCATGTGGGAGTGTTTTGGTTTTAATTGTGGTCATTTGTGTGGCAGTTGGAAGAGATGACTTGTAAGATTCCAGCAGACGTCGGAGGAAGAGACTACCAAGAGACTGGCTCATGCAACAGCAATGGGGATTTATTGAGGATCCAATTCAGTTCGCTGGGGCTCTGTGCTCACTCAACAAGCAACAGTGGCCCAGATCCCCGAGAAGAGGTTAAGCAGTGCTTCAGTACACTTTTTGGGTAGGCAGAGGCTTTATATATATCAGAGGAAATCATCTTGATCAGCCGGAAAATCGAACAACAACGCTCAAACTTGATTAGCACATTCATTGGTGGAATCAGGTCGGGCGGGGGTGATAGGTCGATCCTAAGGAGGGGGGTACATTCAAACTGATTGGTTTGGGCCCTGATATGCTTAGGTGCCAAGCTGCACAGGGTCCTAGATTATTAAACAACTGGATGGTCAGGGGGAATATTTAATGGGCAGTGAAAGGAATTGTCCTAACAGCTACAGGAATTTCAGGTTTTAGGTTTAGCATGGGAACTTAACAATACCTGGTCCTTTACATTTTAACTCAGGCTTTGCAGCTTAGAAACTTTACAACACCCGCTATTTTACACTTTAACTTCAATTTCTTTTACCCTAACAGACTGGGTCCACCTGGGTGTGAACTCTGGTGTGATTCCCCTTAGACACTGAGTTCTGGAACTGAACTCAGAGAAGAGGTGTCATGAATTGTGTTGGGATTATAAGAGGCCACACATGAGAGTTGCCCTTGGAAACTGAGATCTAGGCCCAGGGTGGCTTTCCACAGAGCATTGGAAATTTCAGCCAGGATATCACATGATTTTATTCTGAATGACTTGGCAGCCATAGTTGAGAGTCAAAACACACATGAAACTCACACTGTAGACCGCAATGGGCCTGGTTTCATGTGACCTTTTGGCCACTCTTTGAGAAGCCTTGTCTGTGAGAGTTCTATAGAGATTTCATTGAAATCAGCTTTCTCAAAATTTAAAGGTTCCTGAATGAATTGAAACCCACAGTGCCTCCAACTTCATCCTTGAAAAATGGCTAGATAAATACCATGAAATTTTTGAAATTCCCAGGACCAGGTACCACTGGAGAAAGTTTGGATGTCCGGTTTCTGATCATGAGTATAACAGACAGTGCCTTGATTCACTGGGTTTCATGCAAATGGTGTATAACAGAGATGCCAGTAAGTTGGAGCCTTCTGAGTAGTGGGCCTAGAGCAGTGGAGGGCAGGTGTGTGATAAAACATCTGTGGTGGGGCCATGGGGATCTTCCATTGTCTTCCAAATGGCTTGTGACTGACATGGTGCAGCCAGCAGACCCTTATATGTAAAGGCATCTTGTTATTTGGAGAGGTTTCAGGGCAATGTTCAGAATCAGGATGCTATGGTCAAGGGAAAAGCTATGTGGGATAGAAGCATGGTTGGTGCATTCTCTTGCAGACCCTTACCCACCACAGGTGACAGAACTCCCTCCAGTACTGTACCAGGTGAACTACTTGTATTTCGTGAAGCAAATAACAAACTCCCAGTGCAGCAGTAAGAAATACCACGAAAAGTGGAGGATGACCAAATGGCTTCACAGTCCACACAGAGAGAAACTTAGCCCCCAGTGGACACTGTTAACCTACATAGAGAGAAATCAGCACTGCTGCCTCATGTTCAGTGGAAAATAAGAAACTATGTCCTCCAGGTCACATACATGCACACCCAGCTTTGATGGTCTCACTACAAAGGAAGCTCCTGACAAATACTTATATTTCAAGTGCGCAACCTCAGAGGCAGTTTCTCAAGAAGTCTTTAGGCCAGCAGAGCTCCATGTTTGTTGAGTGTTTACCCTGTCCCTTACTTTTGGAAACTCCTCTACCACCTCCAAGGTTGTGAACTCCTGAGAGTATTCCATTCCAGATATGTATTCACAGAATTTTTAACTCTTCTCCTCTAATTGTGTCTTACTTCAGGCAAGGGTAATGTCAAGGCATTTTTCTGTATGAGAGTGCAAAAATTTGTGTGCAGCATTTATTTGAAATACTGAATCCCTGACATTAACCCATATCCTAATAGACTCTGACTACTAATCCTAATATGATGGAGAAAAATAACTCAAACAAAATAGAAATACAAGCATTTCATAGGAGGCATGGTGTATAGTTGGACTTGCCTTTTGCATTATATAGGGTAGGAGTAATAAATCTAGTCAATTTTTAATTGAAATAGTTTTCCATGTGTTTTTAAAGTTAACAAATATGTAAATTACTGTCTCCCATTCTCTCTAGCTTATTCAGAACATGTGTTTTTATATGCACATATAGAATCCTACCTGGTTATCACACATACAGTCTCATGAGGAGGCTGATTGGCAGATACAAATTGTGAGAAATGACCACTCCTCGTAAACGCTGTTGGAACTGAAAATACAACCCATGGGTGAGCTTCCTATTTGAACAACCTTATACAAAAATCCATGTTCAGTGAAATTAATATTTTTGGATCTGATGATGATATATATTTCACGATAAATTTCGATTGGCATATATATTGCAATTTTTAATGTCTCTCTCTGTGTGTGTGTGTATATATATATATATGTATATATATATCTATATATATACATATATATATATGCACTCTGTCTAGATTTTTCAAAATATGAAACATGTGTCTTATTGTAGACTCCCTAAATTCATTTATATTCATGTATGTGGATTTATAATCAACTTTTCACAAGATTATTCTCAGAAATACTCATCCACCTAAAATACATACTTGTTTCCTAGTACTGAAAACTAACTTCGTTGAATGGTGCATACATATCCTAACATTTCTACAGTAACTGACCCTGTTTAACATCAATTCAAGTAGATTACTATGGGACATGATGTGTATTTTGAAGTTCATTTTTATTCAACACTGGTACATTGCTATTTCTTCAGTTTATGCACATCATAGGATACATATTTCATCCACAAGTTAGCAAATTGATAGGCATTTGTTTCACTTTCAGTCACTTCCTGCTTCAGAACACATGTATTTCTCCATGTTTCTTGACTGATATTTTCATGAGACTTCTTTCCAAACACATTATTTTCGATTTCCGTAATCACTTTTGAAGCAAAACCCACACACCTTTCATGATAACCCATAACCCTAATATTACCATTAGATGTATAACTCGTTGGAATGAATGACTGTATATCAATATTAGATTTCTTATATATTTTCAGATATCAATTCAATCCATTATTTAAAGTGGAACCAGTTATATTATTTATTCACATGATGGTCAATTGATGCATTATCAATATATTCTATGACACAGGGTATACCCTTTTTACCCCCAATACTAATTTATATTTCTTCAAAATAGTGCTCCCAGAAATGGTGGAAGAAATACCCATGTCACCTGATCTACATATACATTTTATCACAGTAATACTCTGGACACATAAAACAAAGGTCACTCCTATGATTGTACCAAAGCCTAAATGGAAAATGAGCATGGATTACTAAATGCACCCATGTCCAGGTTGCCTAATGCTCTCAAATGTCAATCCTATTGGTGACTACATATTTGTTTCTTTCTAACATTATATATCCAAACTCAACCCTGTTGAAAATGTCTAGTCCTATGACTCAGTTTATACTTTGCCTGATTTCCTAATGTCTCTATTAATATCTGCTTTCCTCCATATTTTCCCCAGTTCATCATCGTGACTGACTCTTCTAATGTGCTAACATTTACATTCACTCTCAACTGAAACCATATTGCTAAAGAACTTTTGGTCCAGATCCTATACTCACTCTTCTTCCTAAAACTACTATCTCCTGTTCCTACCGAGTATTCCTTTTTTGACTTGATGTTCTCTTCTACATTCAATCATTCAAGGTACATGGTCCTATGCCATTGTATATCGATTTATCTGAGACATCTGTTCAGAACGTAATTCAATGCTAAGTATCCCAATCAAGTTCCCATGCCCTTCTCGGCTTCAAATCTTAACTAGATTTCTGTTTTCATACTTATATTTCACCTATATATTCTTGTAAATATCGCAGGTTCCCAATACTGTTATTCAACCCTCAGAATGATTCCTCACCCAAATCGAACCTGTTATTCACCCTAATCATACACTCTTCCCTCAATCTAACTTTACAGAAGAGCAGGGAAGGAGTTGGTATTTCAATACAGGAATGTAGGCGATCTTCCACCTGTTGAGAACCTCAAATGTCCTACATAAATGACACCTGGATAAGTTGTAGGCAGCTATGAAAGACCTGAGAGAGCAAAAGTCATCTTCCATGGAAAACAACCTGGTCAGGATGTAGGGATATGTATGAATCAGCCTCTCTCTTATTAATGTAGAGAAGATGGACCAAACCAGGCCTGTGTGGAGAGCTGTCCCTGTGTGCCTATGGTTGATATACCATTCTAACTTGTTAAAGTGTCACAGGAAGCAGGGGCAGCCTCCATCTCATGGGACCCTTGGAGTCAACTCTTAGGACAAAGTGGTTGCCAAGGCAGTGAACTCATTCAATTCCTGAAGGAAGTGACTTACCTCACTTCCGTGGTGATCAAACTCTCTGAACTTAGATCCAGTAAGCCAGGCACCCAGAGCCAGTCCAAGTCCCAGTCTTAGTGGTCTCACTTGTTTTGATTTTCCAAGGATAGAGTCAATCTTTCTTGATACCTACCGATGTGGGAATGGCCAAATAACAGGAAAGCTCTCAAGAGGGGCCTTTTCTGAGCAAGCAGGTAGAGGCTCACCCCTGGCTTCTGACAAGTTCACAGAGTTGACCAAGGAGACCTAATCTCATACAGGACAGGCCATCTCAGGGGAACATAGTGTGGCCCACCAGTCAGAGGACACTCCGGATAGTCACAGACCCATTTGAGGGAAGGAGGTGCCTTTGTTATGTGGGTGTGGTTTTTTGGTTTGTCTCATATTCTGAGAATATGTAGGAAAGGTGGTTTGTTTGGTTTGTAGTGAACTGTTTTTAATAAGTCATTTGACAAGGCGACTGTTTCTATGTCTGTGTATCACACTGTGTCCGTGGTTGTAGACATTAGAAAAGAGAATGATTCAATGGATGTGTCCTGTCTGGTAGAAAGCTTCCCAGCATTCATCCTGCCCGATTTATGTATGGACTTTGGCTTGCCTTATCGATGGGCAACACCTGCTAATTTCCTAAGTTGCTGTTTTCTTCCTGAATTCTGGCCACTCTCCAGAAGAGGCTCATGGTTTTGTGTCCAAGATATGAATCACTTCCAAGGTCTGTGACATGGCTATGTTCTGGATAGCTGAAGTGAATGGCGAGAATCTCAGAAAACTCAGATCACTGTGACCAGAAAAGTCTCAATGGATAAACCCTGCTTTGGGACTTTTGCTTACATTTTGTTTTGTTACCCTGAATGTCAGGTAGTTCTTTGCCTCAGGCCACCCCTTTGTGAAACCTGAAGAAAACAGTTTTCAAATGGAAATGAATGGAAATCACCTGTGGCTCTTTGCTTAATTGCTTTGGAAAGGGATGTGTCTTAATCAGCCTCTTAGCTCTGTGTGAGGCTGTTGATTAAATTCTCAGCCCCTTATGGATCTAAAGAAAGATCCCATGTGTGCATCCAAAACCAAAATGGCCGAAAGTACAGTCATTGCAGATGAAGTCTTTCGCCTTCCTCTGTAAGGTTCCTGACCTCTATAAAGTGAGAATAGGGAAGATACACCAAGCCAATTGATGTCTCCTTTTGGAAAAATTGTACCACCAATGAGAGCATCAGCAAAATTACCCCAACACTACCACAAGTCGCTGCACCAACAGATAGTTCACAATGCATACATGTTAGTTCACAATGCATACAAGTGATATATATTCCAGGCAAGTTCTGCAAGCAGTTCAGTGATGGCTATTGCAGAAGCTGTAGATTAGTTTTATCTTTGTCTTCACCAGCACTGGGTTGAAGATTGGAATTCTGGCAATAATGGCTAAAGAAAAAATTACTTACCATTCCAGAAGGCACTAAAAAACCCAATTATCTTAACAATTTACATTATCTTGAAGAGAATTATTAAATATAATGAAAAGGAAAGGTGAAAGTCAACAAACAGTTCTGCTAAACTCCTTTTTTTGTTCACATATTAAAACAATACTCAACAGTTGTTTACCCAATTTAAATTAAACTATTTAAATCACGTGAATAAAAAAAAAATTGGATCCATTTTTTCATGAGCGCACATCATATATGATATATGGATATATGTACATTCAAACATAAAACACAAAACACAAGTGTGCACAAATAATATAATATATACAACACATAACATAATAGTAAAGGCCTTATAACTTTTTACAGGTGAAATCACCATTGGAATGTCTAAAAACTCTATAGTCAAAAAATAGAACTGATCAGCAAAACATTAACCTAGGTCTGTATGAGCTCAAAAAAAAAAAATAAAAAATAGAACTTCATGATGTGGGAAAGGGCAATAATAAAATAGATATTGAAAAAAGCATCCTGGTTCTGTCGCAGATGTAAGGATTGCCAAACTGGAGTTTTGGATATCAGCTGTTATGAATTTGAGCCAAATCATCTTCTTTTTGGTCTATAGAAATCACTTTAGTTAATTTCTCTGGAATCCATATTCCCTGCTGTTCTTCCTGTGGAAACACACAAACAGACCCCTGACTAAAGACAATCACTGGGTCAGGACTTTAGTTAATCTCTCCAAAATCCAAATCAGCTGCTGTTCTTCCTGTGGAAACACACAAACAGACGCCCGACTCCAGACAATTACTGGGTCAACACTTTTCCATTGTCCTATTAGAATATCCTTCCAAAGTACCTTGGGCTTATGCACATTTTTTGGAAACATATGCCTTTCCACAGCACTAAGTCCTGATGAATCCAAGTTTAAAAAGTTTAGAGTAAAAAGCGTTAATTTAAGTTTATCTTTGGGGAATATATACCCCTTCTCAATTCCGTCTTTGTGCTTTAATAAGTACATTTTTATTGTTTGATGTGCTCTTTCAACTATGCCTTGTCCCTGTGGATTGTATGGGATTCCTGTTATATGAGTAATGCCAAATGATGAGCAAAATTGTTTAAAAGAGTTAGAAGTGTAACCGGGGGCATTATCTGTTTTTAACTGTTTTGGAATGCCCACAGTGGCAAAATTTTTTAAGCAATGAGCTATAACATCTTTAGTTTTTTTCTCCAGCATGAAGGGAGCCCATTAAAAATCCAGAACAAATATCAACTGTAACATGCAAATATTTTAATTTTCCAAATTCTGGCAAGTGTGTGACGTCCATCTGCCAAATATGGTTAGGTATCAATCCTCTAGAATTGACTCCAAGATTAACTTGTGGTAAAAAGGTCACACAATTTTGACATTGTTTTATAATTTGTCTAGATGTTCCTTAGTTTTTTTGAAATGCTTTTGTAAAGTATAAGCATTGACATGGAACTTTTTAAGAAAATTTATTGCTTCTTCTAGTGTAAACAAAATATGTATGTATGTCAATTGTAGTTTTATCTGCTAAATCATTGCCCAAACTAAGGGCTTTAGGCAATCCTGTATGTGCCCTGATATGTCCTATAAAGAATGGATCTTTTCTGTCCCAGATTAGACTTTGTATAGTGGAAAGCAAAGAGAAAACAGTAGAGAAAGGGGAAATCCTACCAGCATCTTCAAGGGATACTATAGCATTAACTATATACTGACTATCGGAAAATAAATTAAATACAGAATCTTTAAAAATCACAAAAGCTTGTAATACTGTACTAAGCTCTACCTTGTGAGCTGATTGTTTTGGTACTAAAAATATAAAAGTTGGATCAGGTGTAACTATTGCTGTTGTACCATTATTTAACCCATCGGTGAATATATTTGGAGCATTCATGATAGGTGTTTTCTTGTCATTTTTGGAAAAATTACAGGATGCGATGACCAAAAAGACAATAAAAGATAAGATGGTAAGTGGTTATCAAATGAAACATTAGATTTACACACGATTATTGCCCAAGTATTTAACTAATTAGCTAATTCATCAATTTGATTCATAGTATATGGAGTAATAATTTTATTGGGTGAAATTCCACACACACTCTTTTTGCTGCTTTTATTCCTATGAATATTAATTCTCCCTCAGCCTCAGGATAGCAAGTAATAATAGTGTTAGAAGAATAAGATAAATGTATCCATAATAATGGACCTTCTTCCCAAAATACTCCTGTAGAAATATTTTTTTTGTTGTTAGTACAATAAATAATAAATGCAAAATTATATCAACTCTATCCAAAAGCATATTTCCCATATATGTTTCAATGATTTTTATTGCTTTTCTTGCTTCAGGCGTTAATATTCTGAGTGAATTTGGATCTCATGGTCCTTTTAGGATATCAAATAAAGGTCCCAACTCTCCTGTTGGTATACCTAGATGAGGCCTTATCCAATTTAAGTCTCCTAATAACTCTTGAAAGTCATTAATTGATTTGAGTTGATCTACTCGTATTTGAATTTTTGGTTGACTGACCATGGTTGAGGATAATAGAGCTACTAAATAATTAATTGGAAAATTTAATTGTATTTTACCTATTGCTATCTCTAGGTTATAATTTTTTAATACGTTTGTAAGTGTGGCATACCATTCTAGCAATGGGTTTTTAACTTTGTGTGCTAATAATACATCATCCATATAGTGAAAAATTTGTATTTCAGGAATTTGATTTCTAAGTGGCTGGATTACTTTGTTAACATAAATTTGACGCATAGTTGGGCTGTTAGCCATCCCTTGAGGGAGTACTTTCCACTCATATCTCTTGTCAGGACCTTCATGATTCAGTGCAGGTATAGTAAATGCAAAACTTGGAATATCCTCAGGATGAATTGGAATTGAAAATAAAACGATCTTTAATATCTACAACGAAAACATACCAAGTTTTTGGCAAAGCACACAATTGAGGAATCTCTGATTGAGCAGGTCCCATAATAACCATCCCATTATTAATGGCTCTTAAATCTTGCAATAATCTCCATTTACCAGATTTCTTTTTAAGGACAAAAATGAGAGTATTATGGGGAGACACAGAAGGTTGTATATGTCCTTCCGCTAATTGTTGTTTGACCAGGTCATGGGCTACTTGTATCTTTTCTTTAGTCAGGGGCCACTGAGGAACCCATACTGGTCTTTCTGATTTCCAAGTAATATTTATTGTCTCAGTGGCCCTTTCTGAAAATCCAACCCATATCTATCTGTTCCTTGATCTTTTTGTATTGGTGTTGCTATACCTTGTTCTTGCTTTTCTAATCTTTTTCCTTTCCTAAAATCTTGTCTAGCCATAATAGTGGGTGAATTTTGATTGATGTTATTTGTTAATGTCAAACCTAATTGATCTAGGACATCTCATCCCCATAAATTTACGGGAAGATGTTCCAATACATATGGCTGTATAGTTCCTTCACATCCTTCAGGATCCTTCCAATCTAATACCGTTGCACTTTTATGGGGATTAGTCACCACTCCTAGGCCTCGAAGCGTTTGAGTGGCTTGTTGTAATGGCCAATGTTTTGGCCATTCTTGACGACAGATGATGCTAAGGTCTGCACCTGTATCCAGTAGCCCATTGAATTCATGTCCTTGAATATTTAGTTTTAGCATGGGGCGAGAATATAAATTTAAAGAAAGCATACCCCAATCTACACCTGTGGAGCCTAATCCCTTGGAACCCCTTTCTACAGCATAACTGTAAAATTTATCATGTGGGCTGGGTATTATTAGTAATTGTGCTATTCTATCTCCTGGAGAAATTACTGATATACCCTTTGGAGAACTGGCTATAATTTTTATTTCACCTTCATAATCGGGATCAATTACCCCAGGACTCATCATAAGTCCTTTTAGAGTAGAAGAGCTGCATCCCAATAATAAGCCTACTGTTCTTTTGGGAAGAGGTCGTTTCACCCCTGTGGGAATGATTTGAACTCCCATCTCTGGAGTTAGTATTGATCTGGCGGAGGCACAGATGTCCAACCCTGCGCTCCCTCTGGTTTGTCTGATGAGGGATCTGATGAACAATGTGTCGTGGGCACTACACTGATGGGGTTGCTGGTTTCCTCCAGTGCTCCATATATTTGCGGTTTCGGGCCCCAGAGCATTGGGCCCCCCTGTCCATTTTTTGGCAATGGAGCCGGATGCCTTTCTTCATATCGTGGATAAACACCTGGTGCTTGTTTGTTTTTTGATAATGAAGTACCCTCTATGGTGGTTTGAGAATGGTATTCATTAGCCCAATGTCTCCCTCTACGTCATCGTGGCCAAATACCCGGTATTCTAGTCCTTTGATACCTAGTTTTGTTAAACCCTCCTCCTATGGGGCAATTCCTTTTAAAAAGTCCTGTTTGTTCACAATTGTAGCATGTTCTTGGCCTGTCTTCTAAAGCCTGTTTTACTAAAGCTGCCACAATTTGCCCTTTTTCATTAATGTCTCTGGCATCTCAAGCCTGTTTTATTGCAGCTGCCACGACTTGCTCTTGTTCATTAATGTCTCTACCAAATTTAATAAATGTGTTTAAATCTTCATGTTTCCATGGTCTAATGATACCTCTGCAGCAATGATTCGCTTGGTCATAAGCCAGTTGTTTTAATAATGGCATTGCTTGTTCTGTATTTCCAAAAACTCTGTAGCTGTTTCAATAAGCCTATCTACAAATCCAGCGTAAGATTCATTAGCTCCTTGTATTACCTTAGATAATTGACCTTGTAAACCTCCATGTCCTTGTAAAGTCTTCCATGCCCTAACTGCCTCTACAGCAATTTGTGCATATATGCCAGGATCATATGGAATTTGTTGTTGCTGATCCTCATAAGGTCTCTTTTCTAACAACAAATCTAGATTTCTCTGAGGATAACCAGCTGCTGCATTTCGCCTAGACATCTCTTTGCAAAATTCCTCATTGGCAACCTTCCATAATAGGTATTGACCTCCATTTAGCACAGCTTTACACATATTAGCCCAATCTGCTGGCGTCATGTTCAAGGTGTTAATGGATTCGACCAAGCTTACAATGAATTGTGCTTGAGGACCATATGTTGTTACAGCCTCTTTTAGCCGCTTCACTATTTTGAAATTTAAAGCATGGTGAATTCGCTGCCCTCCTACCTCAAATACAGGGCATGTTAATACTTGAGATCCTGTCTCAGGATCCGAACTATCAACTGTTGGGGTTGGGGGCCTCCCAGCACATGGAGGTGGCCTTGTTAGTTGGACATTTACATCCTCTGGTGACAGAAAGGTGTTAGTAGCAGTCTCCTTTTTTAACTTTGCCCCTGATTGCTTTTTATGCTCTAAACTTGGTTCCTCTATCTTTGTCTGAACTGAAGGCTTTGGACTAAGCAAACCAGATATGAACGTCCACAATGGCAATGTGCCAACTGGCAGAGTCCCTCGGCTGCTCTTTTCTAATCCTTTTAAATCTTCACCATGATGGTTCCATTGTGATATATTTAATGACTCCTCCTTCAAAAGACATGGGCTACATTTTTGTATTGTATCAACAAATGCCCTGACTGTCCTTGATATTTCTGAGATGCCTCCTTTCTCTAACAATTTATTTAACACTCTTTCAGTTTGTTTTTTACTAATTTCTGATCCCGTATTTCTATTATAATACAACCCAACAAGATGACGCCAAACAAAACTGAGACAGAATGAATTAAAAAGGGAACAACAAAAAGTCATTATAGCCTTTCTATCCTCCTGACATGTGCATCCGTCCTTTATACCTATCTGTTCCTCAGACGTAAATAGTTTTTTCTCAGATGTGAGTGGTTTTTCTTCCGTCCCACTCATCTAGAGGAACAGGCAACATAAAACAAAAGTGAAGCAAAACAAAGGAGTCATCTTAAAATGGCTACCCATACTTTCACCTTGCCCACAGGGACAAGCAGTTTACCTTATCACTTACCCTCAGTCGTTCCCCATGTGAGCCACCAAATGCTGCAGTCTGGCTGGGCATGATTCAGGAGCCACTTGTCAAAAAAAAAAAAAACTAACTTTATTTTTAGAACCACACACGGCAAACAAAACAACTCCTCAGGAAAAACCCTCAGAGCCCAACTGCCACTACTGGCTTCCTTGTAAAGTCTCTCTCACACACACAAGCCTCTCCACCTGCCACAATCCTACTGCTCTTGAGGCCGATTGGCTGGGTGGAGCCAAAAAAGTTCCCCAAGGAGCAGCTCCATGGTCTGAAAGGGCAGGGAAACAGCCCAATGAGCATCACCACAGAGGAGCCAATCAGCTAGATGATGCTGAGGTCGCTGTGAGCCAATAATCAGCCGGCAGCTGGAAATTTGCTGGCAGCTGGAAGTTTGCTGGGGCCCCTTCAGCTGTGGCTCTCAACAAATTCCTGTCTCATTTCTCTGTAGCCTATTCAGCACATGTATTTTTATATGCACATATAGTATCCTATCTGTTATCACATGTACATTTTTGTGAGGTGGCTGACTTGGCAGATACAAATTATGAGAAGAGATCACTCCTCCTAAACATTGTTGGAACTGAAAATTCAAAATATGGGTGAGCTTCCTAGTAGAACAACATTATACATAAATCCATTTTCAGTGAAATAAATATTTTTGCATCTGTGGATGACATATATATTTCATGATGAATTTTGATTGGAATACACACTCTACAAATTTTTCAAAATATGAAATATATGAGTCTTATTATACACTCCTTAAAATCATTCATATTCATGTTGTGGATTTATGATCAACTTTTCACAAGATAATTCTCAGAAATATTCATCAACCTGAAATACATATTTGTTACCTAGTACTGAAAGATAACTTCAGTGGATGGTGCATACAAATCCTAATATTTCTACAGTAATACCCAGTTTAATATCAATGCAAGTAGTTTCCTATGGGACATGATGTGTATTTTCCGGTTCATTTTTATTCAACAGTGGTACATTACTATTTTCTCAGTTTATGCACATCATAGGATATATATTTCATCCACAAGTTCACAAATTTATAGGCATTTGTTTCAATTTCAATCACTTCCTGCTTCAGAACACATATATTCCTCCAAATTTTTTGACTGGTCTTTACATGAGACTTCTTTTCAAACACATTATTTTCGATTTCCATAATCACTTTTGAAGCAAAACTCACACATTCTTCTTGATAAACCATAACCCTAATATTACCGTTAGATTTATGACTGGTTATAATGAATGTATGTATATCAATTTAAGATTTCCTTTACATTTTCAGATATTAATTAAATCAATTATTTAAAGTTGGAACCAGTTACATTATTTGTTCACAGTATGGTCTATTCATGCATTATTTCTATATTCATAGACACATGGTACACCTCTTTGTTCCCCCAATACGAATTTATACGTCTTCAAAATATTGCTCCCAGTAGTGGTGGAAGAAATACTCATGTCACCTAATCTACATATACATTTTATCACAGTAACGTTCTGGACACAGAAAACAAAGGTCACTCTTATGATTGTACCAAAGCCTAAAAGGAAAGTGAGCATGCATTACTAAAAACATCCATGTCCAGGTTGCCTAATGCTCTCAAATGTAAATCCTATTGTTGACTATATATTTGTTTCTTCCTAAGATTATATATTCAATCTCAAGCCTGTTGAAAATATCTCATCCTATCCCTCACTTTAAACTTTGCCTGATTTCTTAAAGTCTCTATTGCCATCTGCTTTCCTACATATTTTCCCCAGTTCTCATTGTGACTGACTCTTCACATGTGCTGATATTTACATTCACTCTCTACTTGAAAACCTATTGCTAGAGAACTTTTTGTCCAAATCCTATACTCACTCTTGTTTCTAAACCTAGCAACTATCTTCCTAATCCTACGGACTTTCTTTTTTTAATTGGATGTTCTCTTCAACATTCAATCATCCAAGGTACAAGGTCCTATGCCATTGAATATCGATTTATCTGAGACATCTGGGCAGGACATAACTCAAAGCTAAGTAACCCACTCAAGGGCCCAATGCCCTTCTGGGCTTCAAATTGTACCTAGATTTCTGTTTTCATACTTGTATTTCACCTATATATTCTTGTAAATATCCCAGTCTCCCAATACCATTATTCATCCTTCAGAATGATTCCTAACCAAAATCGAATATGTTATTAACCCTAACCATAGACTTTTCCCTCAATCTAACTTTACACGTGAGCTGGGAGAGTGTGATCAGGAAAGTCTCAGTGGAGAAACCCTGCTTTGGGCCATTTGCTTACCTATTGTTCTGTTGCCCAGAATATCAGGAAGTTCTTTGCCTCAGGTCACCCCTTTGTGAAGCCTGAAGAAAGCTGTTTTCAAACGGAAATGAATGAGCATCACTTGTGGCTCTTTGGGTCAAATGAGTTCTTCAAGCCATGAAGAGGTGCTTGGGTTTTCTCATGACGCCAAATCACATAAAGAATCTATACCTATCAGTCAGTAGTAGTCAGTCAATATTGCTCCTAAAAATGGTGGAGAAATACTCATGTCAAATGATCTACATATATATATATATATATATATATATATATATATATATATATATATATATATATATATATTTAATCACAGAAATATTCTGGGCACAGAATTCAAAGTTCACATTTATGATTGTACCAAAGCCTAAATGGAAAGTGAACATGGGTTACTAAAAATATCATGTCCAGGTTGCCTAATGCTCTCAAATGTAAATCCTATTGGTGACTACATATTTGTTTCTTCCTAAGATAATATATTCAACCTAAACCCTGTTGAAAATGTCTAATCCTATCACTCACTATATACTTTGCCTGATTACCTAATGTCTCTATTTATATCTGCTTTCCTACATATTTTCCCAATTTCATCATTGTGACTGACTCTTCACATGTGCTGACATTTAAATTCATTCTCTAACCGAAAACCTATTGCTAAAGAACTTTTGTTGCAAATTCTACATGCACTCTTCTTTCTAATCCTAACTACTATCTTTCTAATCCTACTGACTATCCCTTTTTGACTGGATGTTCTTTTCTACATTCAATCATCCAAGGTACAAGGTCATATGCCATTGTATATCGATTTATCTGAGACATCTGTTCAGAAGTTAATTCAATGCTAAGTATCCCAAGCAAGGGCCCAATGCCCTTCTGGGCTTCAAATCATACTTAGATTTCTGTTTTCATGCATACATTTCACCTCTATATTGTTATAAATATCGCAGGTTCCCAATACCATTATTCACCCAGCAAAATGATTCCTAACCCAAATCGAACCTGTTATTAACCCTAACCATACAGTATTCCCTCAATCTTACTTTACAGAAAAGCAGGGAAAGAGTTGGTCTTATAATACTGGAATGTAATGGATCTTCCACCTGGTGATAACCTCAAATGTCCATGGCGAAATGATCCCTGGAGAATATGTAGGCAGCTATGAAGGACCTGAGAGAGCAAAAGGCATCTTCCATGGCAAACGGCTTGGTCAGGATAAAGGGTTGTGTCTGAATCAGCTTCTATTCTTAAAGCAGAGAACATGAGCCAACCCAGGCCTGTGTGTAGATCTGTTCCTGGGAGATTATGGTTGATATACAATTCAAACTTGTTAAAGTGTCACAGGAATTAGGGCCAGCCTCCATCTCATGGGAACCTTGGAAGCAACGTTTGGACAAAGTGGTTGCCAAGAGAGTGACCTCATTCAGTTCCTGAAGGAGGAACTAAAAACAGTTCCATCACACTTCAGTGGTGATGGAACTCTCTGAACTTGGGATCCAGGATGCCAGGCACCCATAGCCAGTCCCAGTCCCAGTCCCAGTGGTCTCACTTGTTTGGATTTACAAAGACAGAGTCAGTCTTTCTTGGTACCTACAGATGTGAGGAAGGCCAAATGCAAGAAAGCTCTGAAGCAGAGCTTTTCCTGAGAAAGCAAGTAGAGGCTCACCGCTGGCTCCTGACAACTTCACGGAGTTGGCCAAGGAGACCAGATCTAAGACAGGACAGGCCATTTCGGGAGAACATTATTGGCCCACAAGTCAGAGGACACTCCGGATAGTCACAGACCTACCTGGGAGAAGGAGGTGCCTTTTTTTTTGTGGTTATGAGTTTGTGGTCTTGTGTCATGTTCTTAGAATAGGTAGAAAAGTAGGTTTGTTTAGTTTGGAGTGGACTGTTTCTAGTAAGTCGTTTGACAAGGCGAGTGTTTCTATGTCTGTGTATCACATTGTGTCCGGGGTTGTAGACATTAAAAAAAATGCATCAATGGATGTGTCCTATCTAGTAGAAAGCTTCACAGCATTTA